>NC_056528.1:192296-259868 GCF_019175285.1 Sceloporus undulatus | reverse complement strand
TTCTCTTCCCCTCAGAGGCCAGGATGGAGTCTATATTCTCGTTCCCTACAGAACGCATCTGCACTGCAGAAATAATGCAGTTTAACATCAATTTAGTTGTATCAAGCTGCATTATTTTTGCAGTGCATATGTAGCCTCTTGTATCTGACAAAGGCAGGTGTGTTTTTGTCACTTGCCCTTCCTCCCCATTGCTCCATATGGGTCCCAAACCTTAGAGGCAGATTTAAGAGGCTGATGGAGGAGAGCAGACCAAAAGTCTTTGCTGGTTACTTAAGAAATAGGTGTGCATTAATTTCTCTTTTAATGATTCCTAAGCTGCAGCGGTTGATGATGATCTAATTTTTTTGTATCCGTGGCTTTGACAGGGAGGAAAGAAGAGGATCTTACGAATATGCTGCTGATCGTACTTACTATGAGGCTGTCCGAACCCCAGGGACCTATCCCGAGGACCCCCGGAGAGAATACCCAGCCCGCAGCAGGGAGTTTTACGCTGACTGGGATCCTTATCAGGGAGACTACTATGACCCACGGTATTACGATGATCCGCGGGAATACAGAGAGTACAGGGGAGACCCTTATGAGCAAGACATAAGGGAGTACAGTTACAGGCAGCGGGAGCGGGAACGGTTTGAGTCGGACCGGGACCACGAAAGGAGGCCCATTGAGAGGAGCCAAAGTCCTGCTCATTCCCGGCGGCCACAGAGTCCCGGAGCATCTCCGTCCCAGTCTGAGAGGCTGCAGAGCGATTCTGAGAGGAGGATCTACAGCCGGTCATCTGAGCGGAGCGGCAGCTGCAGCTCACTTTCTCCACCACGCTATGACAAGCTGGACAAAGCCCGCCTCGAGCGCTATGCAAAAACAGAAAAAACAGAAAAAGAGCGGACCTTTGAGCAGGAGAGGCCTGACAAAGACAAGCGCCTGGTGAGGAAGGAGAAGCCAGAAAAACTGGACAAGGACAAAACAGAGAAGCAAAAGCGCAAGACAAAAATTCACTCCCCAAGCTCACAGTCTTCTGAAACGGAGCAAGAAAATGAACGAGAGCCAAGTCCTGAGAAAGTGAAAGGCGGAAGCAAAACGAGCCGGGAGAGAACTGACAAAGAAGGGACTGCTAAGAACCGCCTTGAACTGATGCCCTGCGTGGTGTTGACACGAGTAAAAGAGAAGGAAGGGAAAGTAATTGAACAACCTGCTTTGGAGAAGCTGAGGGGGAAGCAGGAGAACGAGACCATGAAGCCTCCCTTGCTGGAACAAAAGGCCCAGGCTTCTCAGGTGGATCAAAGCAAGTCAGATCCACTGAAACTTGAGCCCATCAGAACTAAAGTGTCAAAAGAGAAGGTGCTGGCCAGTCACATCGAGGTGGTTGATAAGGATGGGAAGGTGAAACCCAAGAAGCACCTGAAGGCAGATCAGTTGAGCGAAGTGGCAAATCCAGTCGACCTAGAAAAGCTAGAGGCCCGCAAAAGACGCTTTGCTGACGCAAACCCAAAGCCCGATAAGCAGAAACTGGAAATCAAACGAAGTAATCAAGAGGAGGAGGAAGGGCGCGTGATTTTGAAGAAGCAGATTGATATGACAGCTGAATCTGAAAGGAAGCCCCCAAGGAAGGAGCAGCTTAAGAGGGAGTCTAAGAAAATCAAGCTGGAAAGACTTTCCACCATAGCCAGTCCCAAAGACACTCCAGAGCCACCAAGTGTTTCTGCTGGTTTGCGTCCCAGTTTGGAGTTGCAGGCTAGATTGGGGGAGCCAGTCCATGAGCCCCTGGAAGCACCTGAGGTCCCTCCTAGGAAGGCAAACTCAGTAAAACTGCAGCACAAACACACTCAGCTGCAGGACGACCAAGGAGCTGAGAGAGAGGATGCCTGGAAAAACTACTGTGGTCTCTCGGAAGAGGCACCTGACCACAAACCTGCCCAGGACAAGCCCCTGTTGTCGGATATTGAGGAGAAAATTCCCATCGACATCGATCACACGCAGAGCTACCGGAAACAGATGGAACTGAGCCGTAGGTTAAAGCAGCAAATGGAGATGGAAATAGCAAAGCATGAGAAGTTTGGCAGCCCAAAGAAAGACCTGGATGAGTACGAAAGGCGTAGCCTGGTGCACGAGGTTGGGAAGCCCCCACAAGATGTGACAGACGATTCTCCTCCAAGTAAGCGGAAGAAGTCCTCAGACACTTTTGACTTTGAGATTAGCACTAAGCGAGAGAGAAATTACCGGAGCTCCCGCCAGGTGAGTGAGGACTCTGAACGGACCGCCTGTTCCCCCGGCCTCAGGCCCTTCCCGTTCCATGAGGAGGACGAGGCGCTGGATTCCCCACAGCTGATGCTCATAAAAGAAGCCAAAGAGTCGCCTAAAGTGGAGGACAAAGGCCCTGCCTATTCCAGTGTGGCCATACGGGAAGATTCCTTGAAATTCAATCCCTATGATTCCAGTCGAAGAGAGCAGATGGCAGAAATGGCTAAAATCAAGATGTCTGTTCTAAGTTCTGAAGAGGAGACAAACCGCTGGGAAGCGCCAGTGAAGCAGGAGTCCAGCCGCGTGGACATTAGCTTTCCAAGTAGCGTAGTCAAGAGAGACAGCATACGGAAACGGTCCACACGGGATCTGGAGCCAGGGGAGGTGCCTTCGGACTCAGACGACGATGGCGACAGTAAACCCCATTCTCCTAAATCCTCTTCTTTACTGGAAAGTTCCAGGTTATCTTTTTTATTACGGGACAGGGATGAAAAACTTCGTGAAAGAGAAGAGAGGTTGCCAACCTCCTTAGAAAGGAACAAGTTTTATTCCTTTGCACTGGACAAGACAATCACTCCCGACACCAAAGCCTTGCTGGAGAGAGCAAAGTCTCTCTCATCATCTAGAGAAGAGAACTGGTCTTTTCTAGATTGGGACTCAAGATTTGCTAATTTTAGGAACAATAAGGACAAAGAGAAAGTGGATTCTGCACCAAGGCCCATCCCTTCATGGTATATGAAAAAGAAGAAAATCAGAACAGATTCTGAAGGAAAGCTGGATGACAAGAAAGAAGACCACAAGGAAGAGGAGCAAGAGCGGCAGGAACTGTTTGCCTCGCGTTTTTTACACAGCTCAATCTTTGAACAGGATTCTAAGCGCCTGCAGCACTTGGAAAGGAAAGATGAAGACCTCGACTTTCTCTCTGGCAGGTTGTATGGTAGACAGGCATCTTTCGATGGTACTAACAGCATTTCAGACTTTGTGCCGGAGCCAGTGGTTCTCTTTCATAGTAGATTTGTTGAGCTTACCCGGATGCAGCAGAAGGAGAAGGAAAAAGACCAGAAGCCCAAAGAAGCAGAAAAGCAAGAAGATGAGGAGAGTCAGCCCAAAACACCAGAAGCTGTACCTGATAATAAAGAACCAGAGTATAAACCACCACTGTTAGTTGGGCCATCGCCAGTTACGCCAGCACAGCAAGAACTATTACTAGCCATTCCAGAGAAGATAGTGATTGAGAAGCTGCCGGCCGAGGCGTCCTGTGCTTCAAAAGAGGAGAAATTGCCTGAGGTTGGTCCTGTGGCTGAAGAGCTAAAGCTTCTTCCTGAACTCCTTGCTCCTGATAAAACAGAATCGCCTGAGCACACTGAAGCACCACCAGTCATGGAGGGCAATAAAGACACAGCTCTTTCCATGGTAACCCCTGAGGAAGACTCCATATCTGTAGAGCACCCCTCATATTTGGATACAAAGCCACCTACACCTGGGTCTTCTTTTTCCCAAACAGATATCGGCACAGATCCAGAACCAGAAATAGCACCACCACCCCCAAAATTGGCCACAAAGACAGAGGAATTGTCTGAACCTAAAGAAGAAAGTGTGTCCCTGTCCATTAATTCAGAGCCTGCTGCTCTGGGCCAGAAAGTGGAGGCTGCCAATGAGGTTCTCCCTCCTGTTTCCGACACAGAGATGGAAGCTGAGCCCCCTGTTGTTGTAAAAGACAAGAAGTCATATAAGAGCAAGCGCGCCAAAACCCCTGTCCAGTCTTCTGTTGCAAATGTTGCAGAGAAACCCGTCACTAGAAAGAGCGAGAGGATAGATCGTGAAAAGCTTAAAAGATCTGGCTCTCCCCGTGGGACTGAAGCACTGAAGGTGGAAACAGAGAAGGTTTTGAGAAATGCTGCCAAATCTCCAAGTGCTGCAGCAGAGCCTGAGACTCCAGAACCCAGTTTGCCCATTGGCCGAACAAGGCGTAGGAATGTACGGTCAGTTTATGCAACCACCGGAGGAGACCATGAAGGACCATCACCAGTGAAAGATTCTGTGGAGATCACCAGAACAACCAGAAAAAGAGTGGAACGAGAGCCACCAGACCTCACCACCGTTCCTACACCTCCGAGAAGAGGCAGACCTCCAAAGGCACGTCGCAAACCTGAGGAGGAAATATCTCCTGTTAAAATTGAACCAGTGCAGCAAGAGGCAGAAGAAACAGAAGCAAAGGAGACGGTGGAGACCCCTAAACCTGTGGAGGGCTGGAGATCACCCAGGTCCCAGAAGCTAATACACAGTCACCCTTCATCCGCTGGTGGCCCACAAGGCAAGAAGGGGAAAAGTGAGCCCAAAGCAGAGATGGGCACAGAGCCTGAAGAGCCTTCTGAATCTCCCAGCCAAGGGCTGAGTGCCAGTGAGAACAGTAGTAAGCCCAAGGCAGACAAAGAGGTTTCTCTGACTGAGCAGAAACGAGACAAGAAAGAGATCGAGATAGACAAGAGTGCACCCGAGGCTTGTCCAGTTGAAATTGTAGAACGAAGACCTGTTCCAGAAAAAGCTACCAAGTCCAAAAGAGGAAGATCCAGGAGTGTGAAGGCTGTAGATAAAGCATCCTTGTTGAAGAGCCTGAAAAACATTGAGATCCGTCTGAATGTAGATGAAGTTAAAGGGGCTCTTCGGCCAAGTGAAGAGGAGATGGAACCTGTAGCAGCTCCATCACCCAAAAACAAAAGCCCTCTGAAGGAAGACAAACTGTCCCCACGCTTCATAAAGAATGAGGCAGAAGACCCCTTTCAGGAGGCAGCAGAAAAGGAAACGGCTTGTGAGTCCACGCCATCTCCTGAAGCAGACCAGCTGGCCAAGCAGATTGAACTGGAGCAGGCGGTGGAGAATATTGCCAAGCTCACCGAAGGCCCAGCCATTCCAGCCTACAAGGAACCAGCTGCTGAGGTATCAGAGGTTCGCCAAGAAGAAGACGGAGACAAACCTGCCCATCAGGCTAGTGAGACAGAACTGGCTGCTGCCATTGGATCGATCATAAACGACATTTCTGGAGAGACGGAAACCTTTCCTGCTCCCCCAACGTATCCTGCTGAATCGGAGTCTGAAATGCCCACAGAACCGCTCACGTTGCCATCTACGCGAGAAGAAGAGATGGAGCCTGAAACCGACCAGGCGGTGAACAATATCTTGGAATCTGAGGTAGCTTCCGTGGAGCCCCCTGTGCCAGCGGTTCCTGGATCTGCCCCTGAGACAGAAAGCAAGGAAGCAGAAGTGAACTTCAGTGAATCTTCCAATTCAGCACAAGAAGCAGAAATCCCCCAGGAAGCGGAAGTATCTCGGAAGGAGCGTGGGCGGCAGAAGGCCGCACGGCCGAGGCGTAAGCGGAGCACAAGTAAGAAGGGGGATGCCACAGAACTCAGGAGCACAATGGAACCCGAAAGAGTACAGAGCAAATCACCCATTGCCAGTGAATTTAAAGCAAAGTCAGAAGGGGCCGTGAAAGAGGAGAATCAGGAAAAACACTCTCCTTCAGCAGACTCCCCGCCAGTTGTTCCTGACGCAAGCAAGCCTGCAGCCCAGGAGGTGACTTCTCAGGAAGTTCCAGTGGAGAGCAGCAGCCCCCTGCCAAAAGCTCCGGATCCACTGAGTTTGCCATCTCTGTCAGCCCCCGTGGAGGAGCAGGTGGACTTGAGTGGTGGGTTCAAGCTACGGCCTACAGCTGAAAACACCCCTGTGACTCCACCAAGTGCACCTCTGCCCACTGTTTCACCTTCAGGAGCCACAGTGAGGCTTGCTCCTCCCGTCACTTCTGGAGCAGCAAAGGTGACAGAATGGATTGTGAAGCACGAGGATGCCCGGGTCCACTCCACCCCACCTCCTCCAGCTCTTCCCCCAGATACAAAAGCGTCCGATATTGACACCAATTCCAGCACGTTGCGGAAGATCCTGATGGAGCCCAAGTACGTTTCTCCAGCCAGCATCGCCCCGACCCACGTCACAACAGCCATACCTGAACCGGTGAGTGCTCCTCGTGTGGAGGAGGCTCCTCCCCATCCTCCAGTGGAGGCTGTCAGGCCAGGGTCAGAGGAGAAGCCATCTGTCCCCGTTGCCAATGCTTTAGAGCCACCAGCTGCAGAGGCCCCAGTGTTCCCTGAGAAGGAGAAGATTGTCACAGTTATCGCCCCACAGGCCACCTCTGTCATCAGCAGAATGCCCCACAGCATCGACCTTGAAGAAACCCCGAGAATCACATTGGTGAAGCAAGCCCAGCCCCAGACATGCCTGGTCAGCACCCTTTCGCCGAAATACAAGCAGCGGCCCAGTGCTAATGACAACAGCCGCTTCCACCCCGGCTCCATGTCTGTGATTGAAGACCGGCCGGTGGAGACGCCGGGGTCCAGTCCGGGCCTCCGTGTCAACACCTCAGAAGGTGTTGTTCTCCTGAGCTACTCGGGGCAGAAGACAGAAGGCCCGCAAAGGATCAGTGCAAAGATCAGCCAGATTCCCCCTGCTAGTGCAGTTGACATTGAATTCCAGCAGTCTGTTTCCAAGTCCCAGATCAAGCAGGAGCCTCTGGGCCCTGCTCAGGCCATCCCAAAAGGCTCTCAGGGGCCAGTGGGGTATGGGGCGGTGCCCACCCCATCTCTGACGCAGGGAACTCAGCAATACAGCCCCTCCACAGTCCAGCTTTCCTCCATCAAGCAAGAACGCAACAGCTTGGAGAAATCTGAGCCGCCCCACCTTTCTGTTCAGGCACCCCCTTCTCAGTCTGGGCCGGTTAAGGTCCTCTCCCAGTCTGCCAACACTCTATCCATCCTGGTCCACAACCAGATGTTCTCCCAGGGCATGGGTTCTTCCAGCAACAAAAAGCTTCCAGACCCAGCCGCATTGAAAGGGGAGACGAAGGCTCTTCAGTCCGCAAGCTTGAGTCCCAGCGTTGGCCCCCACCACCCTTCTTTGGCTGGCAGGATCCACCCGGAGGCCAACCATGTGAATGTGGGAACTGGCACCCCAGCTGACCGGGTCGTCCCCCACCTGGGTGTCACCAAGCAGGAGCCACTCTCACCACGGACGAGCGGCCACTCTCCCTCCCCATTCCCGAGGACTTGCCACCCCAGCGGCCCCTCTTCCCCGGCTCTGTCTGGGAACAGCTCCATGCTGGGGATCCAGGGATCGCCCTGCCCAGGTATCCCTGTCCCTCAGTACATCTCCAGCATGCATCCAGAGCAGTCAGTGATCATGCCTCCGCACAGCGTCACCCAGACGGTCTCCCTGGGCCACCTCTCCCAAGGGGAGGTCCGCATGAACACCCCTCCTCTGCCAAGCATGCCCTATGGCATCCGCTCCGAGCTCCATTCCCCTCGGGCCGCCTTGCAGCCACAGCAGCGCTCCAGCACACCACAACCGACCCCAATTCGAGAGATGGTCATGCCCTCCCTGTCGTCCTCGGAGGAGGAGATGCACTACCACCACACAGTCTGTCGTGGCTCGGCCCCTGTGCAGTCTGACGTCCTTGTCATGCAGCCAGACTACCGCGTACACCCCACAGGCATCCGATACAATGTGCCCCGTGACGTGAGGATGATAATGCACCCCCACATGGCGGCGGTGGGCGGGGACCACCACTCAGAGACCCGACAGGCCCGGACACCAGAAGGGCGGTCCGTCAAGACACCTCCCGCCACCAAGGCCCTCCAGCCCAGCAAGGAGGCACCCAAGGGTCCTGAAGTCAAGATGGCCCACTCACCGCACGGGGAAGCCCGGCTCCTCAGTGGCCAGCTGCTGGGACTGCCTCTGGCACAGCCTGTCGTCGTCCCACACGGTGTCCAGATCATGCACCCCACTGGGAGCTCCTTCCATGACTACCGGCCAGCCTACAGTGACATGCAGAGCTACCACCCAGCTGCCCAACTTGGACACCCTCCGTTTTCTGGGGCATCACCCATTGGACTGCCTTCCCGGAGTATGACCCCCTCTCAGGTAAGAAGAATAGTGTCTGAAACAGGTTACTTGTAAAATAGGCTCTTCTGTGCTGCAGAAGGAAGAGGATGGCCAGGTTTGTTAGGCCAGCAACTTGTTCCTAGGCGGGCATCCATTTCCTCAGGTACCTTAAGTCTTCCCAGGTCTAGTTCCCCAAATTCTGTATCATCCACAAAGGCTGCCACAGATCCTCACACAGCTCCTCCTTTCATGACTGGTTCCTTTTCTTCATTTCCATGAGACATGGGGAAGGAATGGATCTTAGAGACAAAACAGCTCCCCAGTTCAGTATCAGGCTGTAAGATGGGGAGGCCAGCCCACACACACACTTTAAACCAGGAAGCTATTGCTGCCAGTGAGTTCAGACAAAGGGGGGCCTCAGGTGGCATCACCCACAGCAGAGGTGTTTATATCTCCTCATCCCACAGTGTGCCCAGAAGCCCTCAGGCCGGAGGAGAGGAGCTGCCTCTTCCCATAGTCCAGGGTTCTGCCATTGCTGCCGCCTTGGGGCCAAGCTAGACCCTCCATAGGGCTCCCATGGGGACAACTTGAGGGCCCCTCCTCCTGGTGGCCTTTGCCTGGCTGGGTGGGGGGGGTCTGCCACTTCTGAGACAGCAGTGGGGAGAATCAAGCCAGCCTCACATCCAGAATTGCTCTTTAGTTTGTGTGTAAAAATGTTTGATGATGAAGATGACTGGGGGACGGGGGCAACTCTTTACCTCAGGGGTGCAGCATTGTCACAAGCATGAAAGGCCCAGTGGGCCTGAGGTGAATTGAGGGTTCCACCATAGAACGATATGACCAAAGGTGTGGGATTCAGCACAATGAGCCAGAAACCAGGCCGCCACTGCAAACGGTGGCCAGTGAACAAGAGTCAGAACCAGATTCTGGTATTAGAAGTCCTTGGGGCTAACGGTGGGTCTTTTGCCCCACCCATTGGGTTGCTGGAGGTCAGTTTCTAGTGAGCAGCTCCCCACTGCCTTAAGAAAGTGAGTGTCAAGCCAGAAGAGGGGGGCATAGGACTTCCCTCACACCCTTATCTGCGTCTCCTTCCCTCCCTCGCAGGGTCTGCCAGAAGGAGAGCACTCGCACCCCAGCCAGCCAGCACACAGCAAGACCCCGCAGCTCTCCCAGGAGCCCAAAACAGCCCAGGCCCTCGGGCAGGAGTCAACGGCCCACCACCCTCCGGTCAACCGACATGTCCAACCGATGGAGCCCCACTTACACCTCTCGCGAGGCCAGGTGGAGACAGGGCAGAGCTCCTACCCTTCTCCCGTTGCCATCCCTGTGAAGCAGGAGCTGCCCTCCCCACACCAGGCCCTGGCACAGAAGCAGGCCCTCTTCGTCCCCACCACCTCCGGTGCCTCCTTGGCACCCCCAGGGCTGCCCCTCTCCCGTCCGGATTCCCAGTCGGTGCTCAAGCAAGAGTCCACTACTCACCCGGTCTCTCAGAGGCCAGTCGACATGGTCCAGCTCCTGACTGTGAGTCCCCTCCCTCCTGCCCCTTCTGTGGTGAGGAAGAGGGTTGGGAACATTCTTAGCACTTTGGTGGGTGGAGGGTGAGAGAGGGGAATGTTGGCTTTATCTTCGGGTGCTGAGCCTTGATTGTGTGCCAGTCTCAGGCTCCCCAGCTTTGCCCTTCCCCTCCCCTCCCCTCTGGCTCCATATTGGGCGCTTCATGGTTCCTTCTGGCAGGTTTTCTTTGCCCAACAGGGTTGACATTTCTCTCTCCCCCCCCCAACTGCCATTTGCAGAAATATCCCATTGTGTGGCAGGGGCTGCTAGCGCTGAAGAATGACACAGCTGCTGTCCAGCTGCACTTTGTCTCCGGCAACAATGTCCTGGCCCACCGCTCCTTGCCGGCGCCGGAAGGAGGCCCTCCACTAAGGATCGCCCAGCGCATGAGGCTGGAAGTATCGCAGCTGGAGGGGGTGGCACGCCGCATGATGGTGAGGCTTGGGTGGGGTCTGCTGCCTTTGCCCTAGCCCCTTCCCCACATGCTGCCAGTGTATTCCCCCTCTGCTACACTCTTAATGCACTTTTTGGGTTGGGTTGTGGGGTTTTCTCTACTTCTAATTCATTTAAAACCAAAATCAAAAGTCACAGACTCCTTGGCTTCAGGGGTGGGAAAGAGGGGCTGGTAGGTAGCTGGGCAATCTTTGCAGAAGCCAGAGAGAAATGGTTGAGGAGGGAAGGAGCCCCAGGGTTATAGGAGCATTCCCCTTGCCCCAGGGAACTCGAGAGTCCACCATTGTCTCTTGCTGACCTCCTGCCTCTCCTGGAGGGAGAGAGGACAAACTAGGCCCACAGACACAGTGCACTTGGTCCTGGGCATCAGGCAGGAAGCTGGCAGTGGAAAGGTGAAAGGTTCTGCTTATTGAGCTTCTGCTTGCTCCCAGAACTCTCAACATCAGGTAGGTGTTAGGATCAAAGCACCATCCAGGGAGTTGTTGTGCCCTGGGGCTAAAGGAGCCTGGGAAGGGACCATCTTCTTTTGGCTGTGCCAAAATGGGGCTCAAGTGGGGAGCCATTTCTTGGGCCCAGGGTCTACAGTGGAGGGAGAGGGTGGTCCCAAGCAGCACCTGTCCCAGCCAGTTGTGCCTTGTTTTCCAGGTGGAGAGTGACTACTGCCTGCTTCTGGCCTTGCCATGCGGCCGAGACCAAGAGGACGTTGTGAATCAGACGGAGTCACTGAAGGCCGCCTTCATCAGCTACCTGCAGGCCAAGCAGGCGGCTGGCATCATCAACGTCCCCAACCCAGGCTCCAACCAGGTAAAGAGAAGAAGAGGGAAGCAGAACTCTCCCCCTCCAAGCTGGGCACTTAACCCTCCTGGGCTTTGGAGTGCCTCTTTAATGCTCTTAAGGAAGAATGAGCTCTCTGAGCATGTGCAGAATGTCCTCCTTCCATCTGCAGCTGTCTTTGTGTGTCCTTTTTTTTTTTAATTGAAGGGCGGGAGAGGAAACACAATTCACCCTGTTTTCCTCTTCTTGGTCTCAAGTTGTAGCAGATTGGGCTTTTCTGGGCTTTCTGCTGTCTATCAGCCTCCCCTTTGGGCTCAAGGATTTGTTGGGGCAGCTGTTGGATGAGACTCTGCACTGTGGGCAAGGCCTTTGGTGCTGGGAACAGAGCGAGGGGAGAATGGGAACCCGGGGCCAGGGCTGGTAGCGGCCACCAGGCAGGCTACAGAGACCCTTGGCCTACTGGGGCACCATTTCCAAGGCTTTGCCTTCCTTTTGACCAAGTAAAATGGAGATTTATGTTTGATGTATTAGAAAAGATGGGAATGGGGGGATATTTTGTTGAAAGCGTTAAACAAATTTATAGCCAACAAAAAATACGAGTAATTGTGAATGGTGAAAAAACAGCAAATATTGATGTAAATAAGGGGACTTGTCAGGGGTGTCCGTTGTCTCCCTTATTATTATTTATTACAGTCTTAGAAGTACTAAATAATTCAATTAGAGAGAATAAGAAAATAAGAGGATTAAAGATAAAGGGACATGAAATTAAATTGAAGGCTTATGCTGATGATGATATGGCTTTGATAGTGGAAGATCCTACAAGGAATTTGGAGTCTGTATTAGCAGAAATAAACAATATTGGAAACTTATCTGGATTTAAGATAAATAAGTCAAAAACAGTAATGTTAACAAAAAACCTAGGAAAAAAGGAAGAGGATGAATTGGTAAAGAGATCTGGCATTCAAAAAGGGGAAAAAGTAAGGTCTCTAGGGATATATGGTTGTCAGAGAAAAACACCAATTGGTATGAAAACAATGATAGATCTATGTGGCAAAAAGTGAGTCTAGACTTGAAAAAATGGGAGAAGCTAAATTGATCACTTTCAGGAAGGATGGCGGTGATAAAAATGAAGATCCTGCCGAGATTAATCTTTTTGTTCATGAAGCTCCCAATTATTACTAATAATGGAATATTTAGAGATTGGGATAAAGAATTGGGAAAGTGAGGCAAAAAGGCCAGGATTACATGGATCATATTAAAAAGAGAATCTAATAGGGCTGGATGGATGTTCATTACCAGACCTTAAATTGTATGATTATGCCTGTTCTTTGTTATGGCTTCAAAACTGGATCAAATTGGATAAAACTTATATAACAGATTTGAAATATGGAATGGGAAAAACGGATAAAGAATTTAAAAACCACATAAGAAGAAGAAGATCATTAATACAAACATGGAAAGTAATTAAAGAAAAGTTTTATAGTGGGATTCCATTATGGATATCGATTCAAAATGCCTTTTTTAGTGGAGAAGTAAAGAAAGATAAACAATTGTGTTATAATAAGGAGTTATTAATAATAGATCCTAAGGGAGAAATAAAAATAAGGTCAAAGCAAGAATTAGAGACAAGTGGAAAAATGATAAATTAGTTGGAATATTATCAAATCAAATCTAAAGGTAAAGAAGAGATGAAGAAAGGTGAATTTGAAATGTAACAAAATAGTGTAGACAAAATGATATGGGAAAAAAGGTATCTAAATTGTATAAAATATTGATTCATAGGGAATTAGAGATGGAAACGGTGACGGAAAGAATGATAAAGTGGGCTCAAGAAATTGGACATGTCATACCTTTGGAAAATTGGGGGAAAGCATGGATGCAGTCAAATAAATGTACATGCTCCCAAGACTTTAAAAACAGCCAATAGAAGGTATTAGACCCCATGGAGACTTTCAAAAATATATGGAAGACAAGAAAATTTATGTTGGAAATGTCAAATTAAAATAGGGTGCTATTATCATCACGTGTGATGGACATGTAATAGAATTAAGAAATCCTGGAATAGAATACATGAAGAGGAGATACAAAAGATAATTGATTTCAAATTTCCATCTACTCCGTCCGGAATTGTACTTACTTAATATGACCTCGGTATTAGGAACAGAAAAGGAAAAGAAATACTGGAGACTGGTATTGTATTTGATAAGATCAGCTCAAATTGTCTTGGCCAGACATTGGGAATTGAAAACAACACCTAAAATAGAGGAATGGTTGGAAAAAGTAGTGGAAGTGAGAGAATTGGATAAAATAACGGTGTGGAATAGGAAAAAATCAACAGACTATTGGGAAAGAGAATGGCAACCCTTAGCAATGTATTACTTGAATCACTTGGGTGGGGGGGAAATGTAAGAACATATGAGAGGAAAACACAAATGGATAATGGTTAATATGTTGTTATTTGTGTAAGCGAAAGGGAAGGAGATTGGGAAGAAGGGAATAGAAGTTAGAAGGGAAGTTCATGGGGAGAGGAATGTATGTACAGTTTATAAGAAATGAATGGGTGATGTTAATTTGTACATGTGAAAAAGATAAAAACCATTAAAAACAAAACCCACCATCTTGCCCTTCTCTGCTTCCCTTCTCCTTCCAGCCTGCCTACGTCCTACAGATCTTCCCGCCCTGTGAGTTCTCAGAGAACCACCTTTCCCGCCTGGCCCCGGACCTCCTGGCCAGCGTCTCGAACATCTCCCCTCACCTGATGATTGTCATCGCCTCGGTCTGAGCGGACGACGGACGGATGGACAGACAGACAGACAGCTGGCTACCTGTGGGATTCTTCTCTCGGCAAGGCCCCGCAGCAAAAACAAAGAGACAGGGAAGGACGGAGGATGGGGCTCCCCTGGCCCCACTGGGATCTCCCAGGGGCCTCGATCCAACGCTGGCCGCCAGGTAGTGGCCCCCACTGCCTCTCACCTGTTTACACATTGCTTGAGTGAAGATGGCCACCTGAGTTCTGGTGCCTCCCGCTCCTGAGGGAAGAAGTGAAAGGAAGGCTATTTTCTTTAATTTACAAAATAACTTTAAAAGAAGAAGGAACCAGAACTGCCTTTGCACTAAATTAGTGACTTTGGACCTTTGCACAGCTGAAGAAATGTTGTGGCGCCCGGATGGCTGTCTCCATTCATAACACATACACACACGAACTGGATTTCAAAACGCAGGACCTGGGAACTTGTGCTCCAGTCTGGGGGTCCAGGGGCATTTTACACACATTCTGGAGGCCCCCCTGCCACCTCCCAAATTGCTGCAGTTGCCTCCTCCTCCTCCTCCTCCTCCTCCTCCTCCATCTGGGATGTACAGTTTACACTGAAAGCAGACACACAAAAGGGAGCGCTATTTTCCTTCCTGGTGGGAAATGCAGGACTCCGTGGGTGTGTGTGTATATATAAGTATATATATATATATAATATATATTATATATATATATATAATACTGACTTTAAAAATGAAATCTGATCCCCACAACATACTTTTTTTTAATCTGTGCCAAAAATGTGTTTTCAGAGAAAATCTTATTTTCATACTCAGACTTTGTATTTGTCACTCATTTGTAAGTGCGCTTCATTTAGACATGTCCCGCCCTCCCCAGCCCCCTTCCTCTTCCGCCGCTGCTGCCACCTTCCTCCTTCCCAGACGTGGAAGTGTGAGGCACCTGTACAGACTTTTTATCTCCTGCCCTCTCCCTCGTCGCCCTGGTCCTCCTCCTAACACTTAATTTATGGAACGGTTTTCTCAGCGCAGTTTTGTTTTGTGTGTCCATTGGATTACAAGACTTTATTAAAAAATACAAAACATCCCTGCATGGGTTGTGCTGTGTGCCAGAAAGGGAGGGCCCCCCTGCGGAGAACTTTGTCTTCTGGGTGGGATGTGGTTGGCTTTAGGGTGGCTGCTTGCTTGCTCTGCTTTGAAAACTCTACTGATCTGTTTGGCTCTTCATTTCCAGCTGAAGTGTGGGGCACTTTTGTTTTGATGCAGCCAAGTTGCATGGCACTGGAATCTGGAATCCCATTTGGTTCAGTGCGGCAGGCAGAGGATGCTGCTGTGTGTGTCAAGGCAGCGGAGGACCACCTACACTTTCCATGAAAAGAAGGAAGCAAGATGGTGGCGCTGCCAGGAGCCCAGCTGAGATGCCTTTGTTAGCCATCCAGCGCATCTGTTCAGTGGCAGGAAGGAGTCGGTTGGACCTGGATTGATTCGTCTTGTTTCAGTGGGACTCTCTTAGTCTGGGCCTACTAGAATGTGATGTGATGCACATCTTTGAAAATGGAGCTGTGTCAATTGTGCAGAGACGACCGGTTGAGGCTGCGTCTACCACACCAGTCTGCAGGAACTTCCACCAGGTTCCATTTCCATGCCTCATCTTTGCAGGAAAAAGGCTGACGTGTTCCTCCAGGTGCTTCGTTTCTGTTTCTTCTGCAAATCCTTCAGTGGACCAAGGCATGCCTACTAGAATGGCAAAGGGCTCTGTACACTGGAGTTGGCAGGGGCAGAGCATGCGCTGTCTACCCTACAAAACCCCAGGGCCTCAGACCCCAGATCCTCCTCTTAGAGGAGGGAAAGGCCTCCTTCCTCCAGAGCGAACCAGGCGGGGCTGCCAAAACCCAGATGGACGTTATTTGGGGCATGTGAGCATGGGACTCTAGTTCCCATCAGTTGCTCTTCTGGGAGAAAGCCATGATGGGAGTGGTAGGTGAATAGCTGGGGAGGGAGGCCAGAGGGGCTGTGGCTGATGTGAGGCAATAAAGCACTTTCACAGCAGAAAAACCACCTTTCCCCATCTGGACAGACCAACAGGGACGTCTTTTACAATGGAAAACCCCTGGCCTGTACTGGAACCAGTGGCTGGGATCCAAACTGGTGCAGAAACCTCCCTGGCCTAAACCTGGACTGAGCCCCCCACCCAGCAGCCTCTCCAAGTAGCTCCAGCCAAGATGGAAGCAGAAGATAACCCTGGCAGGCTGCTAAAGCTGCCAGCCCACGGACTTTAATGGTAGCTTTCTCATTCCAAGCTGTGTGATGAACAAGCCTCTTTGTGCAGCAACTAAGAAATGGGTTTTTCCTACTAGTTTCCTCTAAGGTCATCTTCAGATGTGCAGGTGGTCACAGCCACTGAGGAAAGGAAGACATCCCAGAGCCTCCACAGATACAGATGCCGATGGAAGGATGCTGGGATTTACTCGCATCCTCGGCGGAGGCCCCCTTTCCCTCCACAACAGCTGCTCCTACTAACTCCAAATGCCAAGCTGTGTTTCAAAGCCATGGCTAGTCCCCTTCTCTTTGGAACAGGTATTAGAAAATAAGGGCTTTATTTCATCTAAATATTAACACAGACGTAGATTCTCTCCATTACAGAAATAATTCTTTCTTTACAGCAGTACTTCTTCCCATTGTCTTTTGTTAAATAGCAGCCGGTGCCCTGCTCCTGCTGGCCTTCCACCCTCAAAGGGGGAGCGTGTGGCTCCAGTGTCCAGGTGGCTGACCCACAGCCCCTTTCAGTCTGGCGTCTGCGGCGCCTCGCTCCCCTCCCGCGTCCGGAAGAGCAGCTCCCCAGCAGGGATGATTTGCTCCCCTTGCCAGGCGGCGGCCGTTGCACTGTACTGCTGGTAGAAGTCTGTGTCGGCCTGGAACATGACCAGGGCCTGGGCGGTGTGGATGCGCACGTGCTGAGCCAGGCTGCTGGCGTCCAGGAACTTCTCCCCACAGGAGTCGCAGGCATAGAGGATCTGGGTGTTGGGGTCTGGAATGAGGACAGGAGACCATCATGAGGGGTCTCGGGAAGAGCGCCCCCTCAAATGGCAGCCAAGGAGACGCGGGAGGCCACCATTTGGCTCACAGACCCCCGCATCTGGCGCATGGAGATGGCACAGTAGAACTCATGGCTGAGAGCCATGGGGACCCTCCTTTCCCAGCATGCTTCAAGCTGCTAAGAACAGCACAAGGCGGCAGATGTCTACCCCACAAGACATCCCTCCCACCTCTTAGCCGTTCCCCAACCCAGAAGTCCCAACCAGCCAATTAAGCAAATGGCGAGAGGAATGCCGCTCTGCCATCACACAGGGCACTGCTGCCCCCTCGTGTCCAATGTCTATTTTGTTGTGTTTCAAAGCCCTTCCAAAACCAGAGCTGAGAGCTGCAGGGAGAAATTACCAGGAGCCCCCAGGCCAGGCTGCCCCCTTACCTGCCTCCTGCACTTGCTTCACAGCCTTGGTGATCTCCGCCTTCAGAGCTTCTGTCTCGTCTGCCGTGACAGGCGTTCCTACTGGGACCACTGTTGGGGCAGGAGGAACACATGGAAGGGAATATGGGAATGGGCCAGCAGTATGCCTGCAGAAGAGCCACCCCACGGGAAGGGCCAGGCACCCCCACCCCAGTCCTGTTTCAAGAATCAGAAACCTTGGGCATGCCATAGTCTATGGATTCCACCACCCCAAAGCCCCATCAGTCTTGTGGGTATCCTGAACACTTAGGGGGGCAACGGTGCCATGACCTTCATTCTGCTTTGTGTAAACCCACTGGCATTGGTTTTCTTGGACACCAGGTGGGTTGCAATCTCCAAAGGTTCGGGGCAGACTAAAGGAAGGGCAAGAGAGCTGCCTCCCCCCCTCCGTTCTCCCACCTGTGAGTTGTGTGACAGCCGTGGCTGCCAGGGCTTCTGTGGCCAGGGTCACCATGTCGTCTGGGGCCACAGTGACGATGTTGAGTTCCTCCCCCTCCCCTGGCTCCAGCAACTTCAGGCCAGCCTTGCCCTGGTGGACCGTCTTGACGTGGGAACGGAGGTTGTCCACCCTGTTGAAGCCGCGGCCACACTTGTCACACAGAAAGGGCTTCTCTCCTGTGGGGACGGGAGGCAGCTGGGGTCAGCATGAGCCTAGGCAAACAGGCTGGTGGGAGCCCCCTCTGGTACCAGCCAACCCTCCATTTCCTCCTGCAGCAGTGGCACTGGTGTCGGCTGCTTACCTGTGTGGATGATGATGTGCTTGGAAAGGTCGCCCACATTCACGAAGGCCTTGTTGCAGACATTACACTTGTGAGGACGGATGTTGTCGTGGTGCCGGATGTGGTTGGCCAACTGGCTGGACTGAACAAACCTGTCCAGGGCATCACAGAAGAGATCATTCTGACCCTGTACCTCATGATTGTGACCACCAACCACCACCACCACCACAATAACAATCATAGAGGTAACAAGACAGAAGTTGGGGAGAGAACTATAATTTTAAAAGCAGTAGTAGTAACAATACTTGCATAGAACCCTTCTGAGGACTCAGAACACTTTTGCAGGCCTTTATCCAGTGGCAATGCCACTCTTCCGGGGGGAATATCCTGGTCACCACTACACCCCACCTGGACGACTGTCATGCATTGCCCATGGGGCTGGCCTTCAAGACAACCCAATAGCTCCAGCTAATGCAGAATAGGGTAGCCAAAGTGTACTTGGCCCAGCCCAGCCCAGAGTTGGGGCTTCCCTTAAAATCCCTGGAGCCCCCACACTCCCTTTCCCTCCATTGCTCACCTCTTGCCGCAGCGTTCGCACACATATGGCTTCTCCCCGGTGTGCTGGCGCACGTGTGCAATGAGGGAGCTGGCCTGGGTGAAGGCTTTGCCACAGATCAAGCACTGGCAGGGCTTTTCACCTGGGGAGAGAAGAAGGGAGTGGCTTGAGCCAGCCATCAGAAAAAGAGTACCTCAGGGCATGTGCAGAGATGCCCCTTGAAACACCAACAAGGGAGCAAGTGTGACCCTGCCATCTTTGCCTGGAGGGGCTAACTAAGCCTCATGAAGAAGGCTGTTTCAGAGGCTGGGAGCAGTGACAGGGATGGCCCCGTCTCCCATGCCCTCACCAGGATGAACCTGTGGGGATGGTGAAACTAGGCCACACCTGACATCTCTGCACTTTGGGTTCCTCTTTCCAATGGCTGCCCTTGAGGTGTTCGTCCTGCCCACTCCACCCTCAAGCACAGCTGACCCCTGGCTCACCTGTGTGGATCCGAACATGGCGCTGCAGAGCCCCAGGGTCAGCAAACTGGCGCTGGCAATGCACACAGATGTAGGGCTTCTCCCCACTGTGGATGCGAAGGTGCCTTTTCAGGTTGCCTGGAAGAGGGGCAAAGGACAAGGATTGGGAAAGGTAGCGCTCACCATCTCCTTACCCACACATGCTTTATACGCTTAACACAGTCACTTGGCTCTTGCAAGTGAATAATCAAGGAGGCCTGTAGCAAAGCCAGTAGTAAAGCCTCTTCCAAAAGCTGCTAGGTCCTCTCTCTTAGGCTGAGCAAGGCCAGCTCATGCTGAAGGGATTTATTAGGATGCTTTCAGTGTAGAAAGCCTGTGTTACTTAAGATGGGGACACTCAGTCTCCCTCAAACACCTGGATAGTATCAGTAATTCCCAGGACAAGAGAGATTATTTCAAGACTGGGAAAGATGACATAATTGGGTTCACCCAGTTATGCATCTTGGGGGCCCAGAATCATTCCTAGGAGCCATTAGGAGCCATGAGAGTGCATGTACCTCCCTGCCATACCTGAAGTGGTGAACTGCTTCCCACACTCACGACACTTGAGCGGCCCGTCAGCTATGTGGATCTTGAGGTGGGCCTTGAGGTTCCCCACCTGCCAGCAGAGGGGAAGGAATGGCTGTGAGCGTGGCAGGCAGAAGGGGAGGCTGTGGCCACCAGGGCCGCCTCCAGACATTGGGCCCTCCTGCCCCCCACTGACCTGGTTGAACTTCTTCTCACAATGGGGGCACTTGTGCTCCTTGCCCGTGTCGTGGGTCTCCAGGTGGCGCATCTTGGAGGTGGGATCCGAGAAGGAGCGGCCGCAGTAGTCACACTGGTAGGGCTTCTCGCCGCTGTGGACCAGCTGGTGGCGCTTGAGGTTGCCCGAGGTGGTGAAGAGCTTGCCACAGTCCTCGCAGCGGTACTTGGCCTCCCCCGTGTGCCGCTTCTTGTGCAGGTTGAGGAGGCTAATCAGGCGGTAGCTCTTCCCACACTCCTCACAGCTGTAGGGCTTCAGCGGGCTGGAAGGGGCAGTGGGTGGCAGGTGGGCTTTGGGGGCCACCCACAGTAGCACATCCCCCTCTTTCAGGATGCTGGGAGCCAGAGCCCCCAAGCAACATTCCCAAGCACAGCCTTGCACCCTTCCCACCTTTTCCTTGCCCTCCTGTTTGGCCTTGCTGGCCTTCTGCCCATGTCCATTCCCATACCTGTGTGTCTTCTCGTGCGCTTTACAGGCGGCTGGGTCAGAGAAGGCCTTGCTGCACTCCTGGCAGGAGAAGGGCTTCTCCCCGGTGTGGATGCGGATGTGGCGCTTGAAGTTACCCGTGTGGGTGAACTCTTTCCCACAGTCCTGCCAGAAGGGAAAGTAGCATTGGGGGCTGCTCACAGGAGTTGCCAGAGTGCCCTCGCCAATGGATGCCCTGTGCCACCACCAGCAACCCAGACTGACCAGTGGAGGTGGGGAACAGCCAGTATTTCTCTCACCCCCATCATTCTTGTGGAAGTTTATGCTGAAGGAGGGTGGCAGAGCCTGGGCAGGGGAAGGGGCTTCATTCTGACTCAGGACCACACCTCCTTTTCCCCTAGGCTGGCCCACAAGGCTGCTTACCTCACACTTGTGTGTGACGGAGCCGTAAGTCTTTGACTCCGTCCGGTCACTGTAGGTTCCTGAGCGCAGCAACCGGGCCTCGCCACTGTTCTCCTGTCCAGAATCTGTGCCCCCTGACTCAGTATCCTCAGGTGCAGCACCGTTTGCCAGCCTGGCCTGTTTGGCCTCAGGGGTCTTGTCACTGCCCTCAGCCTCTGAATGCAGCTCTTCCTCCTCTTCCTCTTCTTCTCGGCCCTCCAGCTCCACCTCCATCTCAGCTGGGAGCTTCAGGGCAGTGGATTCTGGAAAGCAGAGTTGTGGGCTGGTGCCAGGAGTGCCAGTCTCAGCCCCAGCCCACCCAGGAGCCCAGAGGAAGCTGCTTCTCCCTTCCCCCAGCCCTTACCTGAAAGATGGGCACGGGTGCCAACAGGCCAAATCTCCCATTGGGGCATAAGAGAACTACACGGAGCATGGCACCTCCTCCATCTCCCGCAGCCACTACCCACACTGCACCCACTCACCCACTTGGGGGGTCCTCAGAGGGAGGTGTGTGGAGCTGGGTTCCCCAGGAGACGGACTGCCTGCCTGGACATCCTTGGCCATGCTGGAGGCAGCTGTGTCTTCCTTGGTCTTCTCTGCAGCTGGAAACAGAAAAGAATAGTCACAAATGTGGCCCTGCTGGGCCATAGGCAACAGCTGGGAATTGGGATGAGATTCTGGAAGGAGGGCAGCTGGACCAAGAGCCTCATGCTTCTAATCCCAGCGGCTTTGCCCCCAGATGGTGCCCTCCTGTGGCATGGATCCCTCACCCGCTCTAGTGCCCTGGGTCCCTTCCACATCTACCTGGCTCCTTGCCAACTGCTCTGCCCGACTCAGTGTCCCTGTCTGCCTCTTCCGAATCTGCATCTCCTGCCTTCCGGAGGGTGCCAGGCGGGGCACACGAGGCCTCCTCCTTCTCCTCCTTGTTGGCATCTTCGGCTGCCTCTCTAGACCCGACAGAGGAGGCCTTCTCCTGCCCTTGAACGTGAGGTGAGGGCAACATCAACTTGGACAATGCTCACGCCTGCTCCGTACTCACTGCCAACCCCTTTCTCCCTCCTTCCCACAAGAAGGGATACTGGCCACAGACTTTCCCACCCAGAGATGGATCCCCAGCACTGCTGAGACAGCCACACACCTCTGTGTGACTGAAAGTGTTCTCCCAATGGCTTTCCCCACTGAGGTCCTGCCAGGCCAGCCTTTCTGAAGGCTGAATTCTGCACGGAGTGGCTGCTTCCAGACAAGACTCCCCCAGAGAAGCCGGGGAGAAACAGGGCCCAGGAAGCTCCATACCTGCCTCTGCCGCCGGGGCCTCGGTGCCAGGGGAGGGCTGGCCTGCGTCCGCCGGAGGAGCCGCAAAGGCCCTGAGGGTGTTGCAGGCGCCAATGACCTCCTGCATCTGGAGGAAGCCGGCCACCGCCAAGACGTCCTCCACGTTCTCTGGGCTGAGGGTCAGCTTCGCTGTGTACATGAACTCCAGCACCTGCTCCAGACCTGCGGCAGAGAACCCGGGGCAGGAGGGGTCAGGGGTCAGGGCAGGTGGACCCCGTCCATGGCCCCCTTCCCCAGAGACCCCTCTGCTGCCCACCTGCGGCGTTGCTGATGTCCAGGTGGACCACGTCCTTCTGGTCGAGGAAGAGCATGCGGAAGTAGGGGCTGCAGGCGGCCAGGATGGCCTTGTGGGCCTTGAAGTCGATGCCGTCCACCACGAAGGTGCAGTCGCAGAGGAGGCCCTGCTGCCGCTGGTGGTTCAGCTGCTCCAGGACCTGCTGGCTGTGCTCAGGGAAGTCCATGGCTGCGGAGGAGCAGGAGCCGGAGGGGAGGAGGTCAGTCTGCGGCCCCTGCCCACTCCCCTCCTGGAGCATACACACACACACACACACCCTTGGTCCCAAAGCGCCTGCGGGAATCAGAGGGCCGCCTGGCCTAATGGTTGGAGCAGGAAGGGAGGCTGCAAAGCCAGCCTTCCTCGCAGGGTTGTTGTGAAGGGGCAAGAAGAGCCTGGAGGAGGAGGAGGAGGGGGCTGGGGCCAAGGGAGGCCCGCAAGTGGGGCAGATGCTGGGGCCGGAGTCTCAGGGTTCCTTGCGGCCCCTGATCCCCTCCATTCCTGGGCTGAGACTTGGACCCAGACTCGGAAGGGCCTGCTCCTCCTCCGGAGAGGGGAGGGATCTCTGCTGTCAGCCCAACGGCCCAAGGACCCCCCCAAAGGCCCGGGGCCCCCTTCACCTGCCATGCCGCCCGCCGGCCTCGCATAATCCCCGCCGAAGGGAAGGAGGCGAAGGCAGGCTCAGAGTGACACGGAACAGACAAAGGGCGCCGCCATCTTGGGGCCGGGCGGAAGCGGCGTCGCTGTTCGCGGGGGGGAGGCGCCGCCCTCTTCGGTCACGTGACTGACATGGGCGGAGCTACGCTTGCGCACTGCTTGCCTCGGTCTCTCTCTCTCTCTCTCTCTGGCGGAAAAGTCCGCTTCGGCAGCGCTTTAAACTGTGAGGGAAGCCAGGGAAGAGCGCATCCTGGGAGGGGAGGGTCTGCGCTGTGGCTCCAGGCTGCTTCTTCCGCCCAGACTGGAGGCCTCCTCCCTTCGGCCGGGAAGGAAGGGCAGAGGGGCCTGGCTCCAGCTCTGGGCCGAAAGGAAGGCAGGCATGGGCGGCAGCATCAGCTTCACAGACCCCGGTCTCCCTCCTCCTCGGGGGCCTGAGGCGGAAAGGGAGAAGGTCCTCAGGAGCGGAGCCTGGCGTTGCTCTGGCCTCTGAGGAGGACACAGGCATCCCTCCCAAGCCCCTACCCTTGGCCCCTGAGCCTCCTTCCTCGATGCGAGGCCATAGGGCTGAGCCTGCCGGGGGATGCCTGGGGGCCAAGGGCACCCAGAGCCCGAGTGGAGGGAAGGGAGAGGCTGGCCGTCTGCAGCCTTGGGCCTCCTCCTCCCTCTCCCTCCCTGGGACCCTCCGCTGCCCCATGCGCCCCAAGAAGGAGAAGGAGACTCAGGCCTGAGAAGGCTCCTGCTCCCAAGGCCTTCCTTTCAGCTGGAGGCCTCTGGAAAAGAAGGCTCAAAAGGCCTCTGGCTGAGGAAGGAAGGAAGGAGGCTCAGGCCCACAAAAGCCCTTTGGCTGCCAACTGCATTGACAGGGAAGGGCCACAGGCCGCAGGCGTCTCTTGTGGCAAAGCAGAAGGCCAGGCAGGGGCTCTTGTGGCCCAGGTTATTGTGGTCCTGTTTTTGTCGGGTGGAGCAGAGACACTTTTAAAGGCCCTTGGAAGAGTATCTCCTTTGAAAAGGCACCCTTTGGCATCTCTTTTGGAGCGGCTCCTTGCAATGGTTGTCACCAACTCACCTGCCACTGTTGGGCTTTGCTTGACTTGGTCGGTCACAGAGATCCCAAGCGCCATCCAGTCCAGCCCCATTCGGCCACTTTAACTCCCAACTAGGACCAAAGGAAACACTTGGGGGGAGCTATGGGAGCCTTTGCAGTCTCTGGGGTTCCCTATTGGGCACAGCAGAGTTCCTTTGTGGACTGCAGTTCCCAGAATCCCCCAAACCCCAATGAAGCCAGAAGAGTTGCCAATCTCAGGAGGTTGGTTGTAGCTGTAGGCTGGATGAAGAGAGATAGCCCCACCCCTGAGCCATAAGAGCTTTGTCCTCTGTTGAACCCCCCTGGAATTCCAAAATGCAGATGAAGGCACTCTCCCTCCAAGTTAATCCAAGAGCGCTTTGCCCCACACAATGCCAGCCAAGAAAGCCAGCTGCTGTTGAAACTATAAATGGGCTCATTATGGGGCCAAAGACAACAAAGGCACCTGGCCCACCTGTTGTTTTGCAAAACAGCCCAGGCCCTGCTCACTGCTCCGGCTGCTGCCTGGCCTTGTCCGCTCTGGACACAGGGCAGGGCCTTTACCATGGTGTCCCCCGCACCGCAATGGCCGCAGGAGTGGGCCGGAGGGTGGTCATCTTCTGAAAATGCCCCCTTCTCTCCAATTTTGGGTGCAAGAGAAGCCGGGGCTGGCACCTCAGCCGGACTCTTGCAGGCTGGACGCTGCTGTCCTTTGGCAGTTGGGTGGCATTGGCAGCAATTTCCAGCCGGGTTCCCTGGCTGTCTTCCTCCTCCTTTCCCAAATCCCTTTGGCCTCAGCCTGCCGAAATTGGAAGGGCAGATAACAAGGGGGCAGATGGGACACCAAGGACAAGCCTTCAGAGAGACGTTTGGATACTAACCTGGGGATGGATAGACAAATAAGTCTCCTTTATTTTCACATTTACTTTCTGGCACCTCAGATTATCTATCTATCCAGACAGCCATTTCCCCCTTAACATTTCCCACTGAATTCGTGGAAGTGGGTTTTCAAAAGCTGCAAGAAAAACAAAAATGCTAATTGAATCTAACACCCAAAATGGTCCACAAGGAAAAGCCCAGCAGTGATAGGAGATGTGCTGTCCGGAGGGGTCATGGGACTATAGTCCCCATCATCCCTTACCAGTGGCCAGGCAGATGGGAGCTGCAGCTCAGCAGCATCCTTTCTATGACATTTGCTGCCCAGGGGACTTTCTCAGCGGTGGCACCGCTCTGCAGATCCCTTGCCTGAGAAAGTCACTGTAAGTTAACACAGAGACACAAGCGATTTCTTGTTTTAATCTGGAATTGTTTTAAATTGCTTATTGTCCCATCTCCACTTGACCCTGAAATCCCGCAATAAAGGCTGGGGTACAAATATTGTAATAAAAAATAAGGAATATAGGGAAATGAACAAATAAGCCCCACTGTATGCTCTTTGAGACTTAGTCCCCAGAGGGTTGGAGAAGCCTCGCTGGTTTCGCAAGGACATGGGTTGAAGGGTCGTTATTTCATTGTCACCTCTTTTTATTTATGTTTTTGCAGTTTGAACATTCATTTCCAGTTTAAGCCCTGACAAATGCATCCCGCAGTCCCATTTCCAGTTCAGGTTTCCCCTTGTGCTGGGAATCAAGGCAGGGGCTTGGCAAGCAGATGGAGAGAGGATGAAGCCATCCAGAAAGGGAAGAGGAAGGTTGGTGCATGCTGCTGGTGATGGTGGGAGCATTGGGGTTTTAGGGACTGGCAATTCCCCCCCCCCATTTTGCATCTTTCACTCCGAATCCCCTCCTTCAAAGGGGAAGTAAAAGAGCTCTGTCTCAGGAACTCATTCAGAAACATTAATATGCCAAGAAACCAAGGATGCTCACCTTAAGGGCTGTGCTAAACTCTCCACAGCTATATCCACTTTCTCAAGAGCAGGTTCTAGTCCTCATTGTCAGCAGAACAGCATTTCCCAGAAAACAGAGGTGATGCGCATGAAGCATGGGAGCAGGAGGGGGGGTCAGGATCCTAGCCGTGCAATGCCACCCTCGAAGGGTGACTTCTGAGGAAGGACAGTGGCAGGGACGGCCACAGCCAGGGAGCCAAAGAAGGGAAGGAGGTGGACAGGCACCAGGAATAATTTATACCAAACCAGATCACAGCCTATTATGTGTATATACAAAGGAAAAACCCAGCAAGCGCTGCCCCTCCCCACTTCACACCATCTCTTTATTGCCATTGGGTTGGGGGGCTGCGCTGCTCAGATCTTGATCTCAGTCCGGAAGGTCTGCTGGAGGTGCTGCTCGGAGGGCTTGGCTGGGCGCCTCCGGGCCTTGACCGTCAGGGAGCCATCCGGGCCCAAGGCAGAGGTGACCGAGGTGGGGTCCATGTCCTCAGGCAGCTGGCACTTGTGGGTGAAGGTGTTCACGATGGTCCCGTCTGACGCCAGCTGCGTAAGAGGGGCAAGAGTCAGTCGGGAGCATTCACATACCCAACAACCATCCCAACTAATCCCCTTCAGTCTTGCTTCTTCAGCACCTTTAATGTCCCAGTTCCCCTCTCCCCCTTCTCTCACTTTTGTCCTTGGCTTCCTTCAAACGCTGCAAACAGTTTTCAAAGTGCAAAAAGTACAGTAGTTTGCACTGAAACGACGAGGGAGAGAGGAGGGGGTCAGGATCTGGCCCTTCCCAGGCAGAAGCAAACCATGGCAGCCACTCCTGGCTTGCCTCTTTTTCCTCATTAACTTATGCCACCATGATCTCACTCTGAGGCCACGCATGTGTCCTGGCTTTCATCAGTGAAAAGTTGGAGCACAGGCATTAATTGGAGGGCGCACACCTTTGATGGGGGTCTCCCAGAGTCTGAAGGTAAGGGTCCCAGTCCCTGAGTGTTCATGCAGAGTTCATCGCTACCAACACTCTCCAGCCTCAACTGCCTGGCCAGTGAAATGGGCCTCCTGGCTTCTGACCTTGCTGGCTACCAAACACTGGATGAGGGTCTTGACTCTGCCAATTCCCCATGACGACCAGCTCCCTGCTCAGACCTGGGGACCTTCAGCCCCCAAAACCCACTTGCATGGGTTGCCCAGTCCTGGGGGAGAGTGTCAGGCCAGCTTCCCTGGCTGCCTGCCTTCCAAAAGACCAGCTGCCCATCTCCTCTGGGAGCTGCAAGGGAGTTGGAGGCACAGTGGCTCTGATGTAGGGAGGCTAAAGGAGGGATTTGGGTTTCCATCACCAGGGCTTCAGCCCAGGACATTACGTTCCCCTGCAGGACAGAGGGAGCGATCTCCATGTACCCGTCCAAGGAGTAGAGAATTTGTCCCCAGGACTCTGGCCAGGAGAATGCGCAGCACGGGGAGCGGGCAGTGGCTGACAATTTTGCTGCCCCAGTGTCTGCTGCCCCACCTGCCTCATGGTTGGTGCTCCCACTGAGAGAGAATCAGGCTGGTGCCTTTTTGTGGTGCTTGTTGGCTCAGGAGAGAAATGGGGGGTCTGAAATGCCCCCGTCCCCTGGTATGCCTTTGCCAAGGCAGCATTTCCTTCCCTAGCCATTGGTGGGGAAAGAAAACTGGCCAGAGGCTTCAGACAAGAGGCATGTCAGGACTGGGCAGGCTTTGGAACCCAGGCTGCTTTCCTCAAGGAACAGACGATCCTTGCACCCAGGGCCCCAGCCCCAGGAATTCCTCTGGAGTCAGACCAGCTGGCCTCTTTCCTCCCTCCCTCCCTCCCTTCCCTTCCTTCCTTCCTTCCTTTCTCTTTTCCCATTCTCCTTCCTTTGTCTTTTATCTCTCTATCCCTCCCTCCGCCTGGAAGAGCAGTCCCTCTGTGCCTTTGGGCTTATCTTCCTGGCCTACTTTTCTTCTGCTTTGCCTCTGATGGGGAAGAGGGCTCTGGGCAAGAGGAGGAAGTAGGCAGCCCCAACAGGCCTCTGGGCAGCCAGTTTTCCAGAGAAGGCCCTGCATGCCATTTCGTCTCACTGCCACCGGAGGGCGCCAGGGGCTATAGCCACAGCTGGACACAAATGGGACCCCTTCCAGAGGGGTCTGGGGTGTTTATGGGAGGACAGGCAGGAGACACCCCTCCAGACTTCCTCCTCTTCCTCTTCCTTTTTGGGCTGGCTTCTCCACCTGCCTCTCCTTGTGGCCCTGCAGAAGGACCAGCAGTGGACAAGGGAGAGCAGCGCTTGCCATGGTCCACCAGCCCTTAACCTCCGCCTGGGCAAACAGACATCTGAGCGCCAAGGGTGGCTTCCTCCAGCCCTGACCTTGCCCCCAGGGGCCTCACCTTCTCCGCATGAACCTCTATCTGGTTTTTGGAGGTGGTGATGATGATGTCCTCGGGGGAGAAGTCGCTGACATCCACCGCAAACTGGTATGTGTCCCCCAAAGTCTTGATGTTCCCCGTTCCAGCGGTACGACCTGCAGAGAGATGAAGGAGAGGGGTGTGAATTCCACCATCATCTGTCCCCCAGCCTCCCAAGGATGGGCAGAAGGCAGGGAAGGCGTCCTCCGCCAGGAACGGGACCAGGGCAAACAGAGAACGTACCCAGTAACTGCTTTAAAGTTCATACTTGAATCTGGAGTAGTTAAAAGTGCCACACTGACATGGGAGCCACCCAAGGACACGAGTGTGGCTTCAATATAGAAGCAGAGCTGGGACTGTAACTCCCAGAATCCCCCAAGCCAGCTGGGATTATATGGGTTTGTAGTTCTGAAAAAGGACCATTTTCCAGCTTAGTGTTTTTTTAATGAAGGGCCAGAGGAGATTTTATGGTTGCATCTCCTTGTGGATTTCTCTCAGCCTCCAGTGGTCACCTGCAGGACATGGATTGGGGCCTTGGCCCAGGGATAGGGAAGGGTTGGTTCCCCCCAGTTCAAACCTCCTTAGCCTCCAAAGTCCAGGAGGTCTCTTTCCTCCTGAGGAAGCCCACAGCTCTTAAGCAAGGAAAGGTTTGGAGGATGGAGGGCCACTACCAGGCCCAGCATCCCTCCAGGAAGGAGGATCCGGAGGGAAAATAGAGGGTTAGGATCTTGTTGCAATAGTCCCTGGCTTCTTGCCCTTGCTGCCCCTACCAAGGCCAAGCAGTGGAGGGAAGGGGGGGCAGCCAGGGTTTCCCATTCAAGCCCAGTCTTGTACACTGGGCCCTGCCACGAGAGTTGTCCATGGGCACCAACTCTGTTCCTGGCTTGCCTTCCTCTGCTCATCATCTGCTCTGTGCCCAGCCATGGCAGGGACTGGGTTAGATGGTCCTTTGCAGTCCCTTGATTCTCTCATTCTGGGACTGTCACTCAGCAAAAGCAAGCAAGAAAAGCATTGCCTCCAGCTGACAGAGCAGGGAAGGACAGCTAATTGTCAGATGCCAACCTTGACCTACCAATCCCTAATTCTAACTCATGGCATACATCTATGGGAAGAGCATGTGGCACACACCCTTTGCTTGAGGAAGGGTCTTGAGTTCAGGCCCAAATAGTCTCCAACCTCAAGGGCTGTGTGATAGCAGGCAGTGGGGAAGAACCTCCTGTGGGCCTGAGACCCACAGCTCCCAGAGGGAAAGACAGTCCATTGCCCTCATCTCCATTTTTCCTCTTCCCTCCCCATCCTTTTTTTCCCCTTTTATGTCTTGCCTTCTTTGCCTAGGAATGGGACCAAAGCGGTGGGGGTGCTTTTAAGAAATGGATAAGGTTTCTGATGAAGCCCCACTCTTCCCACCCTTCTATTCCAGGTTGCCTCTGTTCCCAGCATGGCTGCCCAGTACCCCCAGGACTTGCCTGAGAAACCCAGGGGCTCATTGCACGTCTGCATGAAGCCTCCGAGGCTGTCACCGAAAAGTCCGCGGGCCTTCTCCATGGGGTGAGCCCTGAATGGTGGCCTCCGGATGAGAAGTCGAGGAGAGGACAAGGCTGGCCCTGAACCTGGGCAGCAGCACCAGCAGCAAAAATGTCAAGTTCGGTTGGAATAGTTGCTGGACTTTTCAGAAGGTAGATAGATAGATAGATAGATAGATAGATAGATAGATAGATAGATAGATAGATAGATAGATAGATAGATGTCTTGTGTGGATGCAGCCCCAAAGCCGACCTCCTCTTATTTGTTGTTTTTTAATGGAGAGCAATTCCCAGCGATGCTGGCCCCTTCCCGGAAGCTGAGCACTGGTCTCCCAATGGCACTTGTGGGGGCTTTTAAAGGCCCCCTCCCACCTCCCTGTCCTTCTCCCGGGCGGCCTTCCAGGCCTCTTGTCCGGGGCCTATATTTAGGGCGTTGTGCATCACAGTCCTTGTGGAAAGATCTCCTGAGTAGGGGCCCCAAACAGAGGAGAAAGGGAAGGGAGCCAGCATTCCTGCCCGCTTTGATAATCGCTGCCCGGCCACGGGACTCTTGGCAGGTGCTCAGTTTTCCCAAAAAAGAAGCGTGAGTCGGCATGGGGCTGGCCGGCGTCTGGGCAAAAGAGCCCAAAGTGGAAAATGCCAGACCTGCCGGGGAGAGAGAAAGTGGATCCAGCTTGGAGCGGGGAGGGGGGGGTCATTTTTATATTTTGGATGACAAATCTCAGAATCAGCCATACGCACGCGAGGCAGGTCTGGATTATGGGCGTTGTCTTCCAAAAGAAGTAGCTTTTGCAAGCTCTGAAGTGGACCCCTGAAAGGTGGAGAGGTAGGGAGAAGGAGGCCTGGCAGAGAACAGAAAAAGGGCCTCTGCCCTCCAGCAGGCTGGAGCCCAACAGGGCAGGCAGGCAGAAAAGGAGTCCACTGCTGTGCCATTTCGGCCTGTCAAGCAGCCAAGAAAGAAACCCAGGCAGCCAGGGAAAGGGAGGAAGGGCTGACCCTCCTCCCCAAAATTCACACAAACAGAAACACGTGTGCCCCTTCCTTCCCCAAACCTTCACCCATGTAAGGCTATACAGTATTTCTTTGCCAAGCCGCCTGCCACCGGGAATGTACTTTGGGGGCACATGGGGAGGCGGAGAAAGCACAGTCACTGTATTACTATGTCAGATCCCGAAGGGGATGAGCTGCCCGGGAAGCATTTCACAACCAGGCCGTCACCCTGGATGAGGTGGGCAAAGCGAGGGGTACAGTGGGAGCTAAATGTGGCCACTTGGTCACCCAGCGCTGGGGAGGCACAGCTGAGTCACATTTGGCTCCTTGGAGGCCGGCCAGCTGGCCCTCCCACCCACTGGCTGCCTAAGGTCACGGAGGAGGGCGCCAGTGCCCTACGGATGATGGGATTGTCACCCCCCATGCTCTCTCCCCCTACACACACACACACACACACACACACACACACACAGAGAGAGAGAGAGAGAGAGGAGGCCTGTTGGAGCCCCATAAATCCTCTGCCACAATTGTGCCCACCCAGGACCCCTCCTCACCATGAGGTCCCTCCCTTCCTTCCATTATCTGTGCTGCCACCTCCTTCCTGGGGATGGAGGAACCATAGAAGCCTAGAGTTGGAAGAGACCTCAAGAAGGGCCATCCAGCCCAACCCCTTGACATGCAGGAACACAAAATCCAAGCACCCCAAGAGATGGCCACCCAGCCTCTGCTTAAAGACCTCCAAAGAAGGAGGCCCCCATTTTCTAAGGCAGCTGCATCTTCCACTCTCAAACAACAGTTACTTTCAGGAGGTTCTTCCTAATGTTTAGGTGGAATCTCTTTTCCTGGAGTTTGAACACATTGCTCCAGATCCTGTTATCTGGAGCAGCCAAAAACAAGCTTGCTCCATCCACAATATGACACCCCATTAATATTTAAACATGACTGTTATGTCACCCCTGAACCGTCTCTTCTCCAGGCTAAATACCCCCAGCTCCCTAAGTCGCTCCTCAGAGGGCTTCATGGTTTCCAGATGATTTTATCATTTTGGTCACCTCCCATCTTCTCAATATCCTTTTGGGTGGGAGATCCCCCTACACCCCCCTCTGGGCCTTGGCCCCTTTTGACTGTCCCAGGGCGAGGCTTCTGGGGCCCATCCCTGCCAGGGAAAAGAGGTATAGGGTTCACCCTCTGGATGGCCGGAGCTGTGGGCAAAAGGGAGAGGCGGCCTGGCTGGGGTCACTTCCAAGCCCTGGGGCCACTCTCCCCGCTGGCCCTGGCCCTCCCCTTCGGAGCCGGTCCCTGCCTTTGCTGGGCCAGTTCTATCCAGCGTGGGTTTGGCCGGCCGGCTGGGCTGGCTGGCTGGCTCTCTCAAGGGCGTTTTGGCAGGCCAGACACACCTGGGCATGCTTAGAGGTCACAGAGACACAGGGAGGGAGGGAGGGAGGGCACAGGTGTTGTGTTGTGTGTCTCTCTCTGTGTGTTTATTACCTGGCCAGCAGCACAGGCACTGAAAAGGGAAAGGCAGAGCTCTCCTTGTTGCCCTTGGGACCCCAGAGCCCCAGGTCTTTGAATCCCTGCAGTTTCCTTGGAGGTAAGCTGGGCTGCCGTCTTTGGCACTGACCTTGCGTGAGGGAGTGCCATTGAAGACAGGGGCCAATTCCTGTGTCAGTGGGGCTGTGTGGCCAGACCTTGGCAGCTAGAGATATGGCAGGGTGAAGGTGGCGGAAGGAAAGTCCTCCTGAGGTGGAGGAGGAGACCTATCAGAGGGATACAAATGAAGTTGCTATTTGGAGTAATTCTTGCTAATTTGAGGTTTCTTTCTTTTGAACCTCAAGTTCTATTTAGTTTGTGTGGTTTGAGTGTTGGACTAGGACTCAGGAGAGCAGGGTTCAAGTCATCCCTGGAACCTACTGGGTGACTTTGGGTAAGCCACACTCTCTCAGCCTCAGAGGGGAGCAAGGGCAAAACCACTCTGGCCAAACCTTGCAGGGAAGACCCTGTGATAGGGTTGCCGTGAGTCAGAAATGATAGGGTTGTTATACATCAGAATCCTAGGCAGCATGTTTACGTTCAAGTCCACTCTGTTCCTGGGATTGCAGGTGTTTTATCTTTCCAAAAGATAAATGATTATTTTCATTGTGGTCTGCAGCAGCCAGAGTGCTGCAAAAGAGGCACCCAGGCTGCGTTTTTCCTAGTCCTGAACTCTGGTGTCAACAAACTGCCAGGAGCCTTGTGTGAAGAAAAGGGCACTCTGGATGTGCCCAGAGCACTCTTTTCCTTCTTACTCCCTGCATCCTGTGGCTGCTATCTCTGCCATGGGGCAAGTGTGGTCCGGTGGGGATTTGGGGGCAGAGTGCTGAGCCTTCCTCCTCCTCTTCACAGTTGGCACAGGTGGGTCTCAAATGAGTGCCAACCTGAATCCTCCCCTGGCACCTCCCCATTCGCCAGCACCTACCTCCTGGGTCCCTCTCCTCCCCCCTCCAGGCTCAGGCATCCCCAAAGGCAGGTCATCATGGCCACGGGAGAACCCCCAAAAGCCCACAAGGACGAGGAGGGAGGGCAGCTTCTGCTTCTGGACAAGACCCGGCAGCCGTGGCCAAAAACCCGGAGGAGGGTCAAAGGTAAGAAGAGAAGCCTGGTTTGGGGGGGGGCGCTGGGACTGGGTCCATGGGGTAAATTGGCTCCAGAAAGAGGTCCCTCTCTTGCACCCTGGACTCAGGCTTGACCCAAGGCATTTTGGCTCCCCTGAGGCAGACCAAGTTGCCCATCCCTTGCCCTTCTCTCTCTTGGAGGTTGGAATGCAACCATTACAGATAAAATCCCTGACCATTTGGTGCCCCCTCAAAATGCCCTAACGCTATTCTATAAGCAGGATGCTGGTCTGTAGAGTCTGGAAAAGGTCTTTCCTTCTCTTTTTTGGATTACAATTCTCCTGCTGGCCATGGGGAAGGGGGATTTGGGGAGGTCTAGTCCATAAAAAGCTCTCCTCTTCGCACAGGGCTATTCTTCTGTCCCTTGCTCAGTTTTCACAACCAAGCCATTCTTTGGCCTTTGGAGGCTTGATGTTTCTCAAACGGACAGTCACATTGGCACATTTAGCTACCAGCATTTCTGCAATGCGCCAAATGTAGAGCATAGCTGTTGTGTATTTGCATGTGTATCTGTCTGCCTCTCTGTCCCCCACCTTCCATCCCCTGGAAGCTGGGTGTCCATTTTGGGGGGATCCCACTGGGACCAGCTCCTGCTGGAAAACTGGGTCCACCTTGAAGGGGCAGCAGGACTCTTGCTCCCTTCCTCCTCTTTGCTGCCTTTCCCAGGTTGCCTGGAGTGCGTCAAGCGGCAGCTCTTCCGCGTGGGAGATGACTGGTACTTCCTCTTCGCCTTGGGGGTCCTCATGGCCCTGGTCAGCTTCACCATGGACTTCACGGTTGCCAAAATGGCCAATGGTAACAGCTGCCCGGCCGGGTCTCCCTTCCCTGCCATCAGACTCCCTAAATCACCCATTTGGGGTTTTATACCCCCTTTTTCTTCTTTAGGGGAGTCTTCTGGTTCTTGGGGCATGAACCAAGAATGGTGCCCACCCAAGAGATTCTGCTGACTTGAGACAGAGGCTGCATCCACACTGCAGAAATAACCCAAGTTGATGCCACTTTCACTACCATGGCTCAGTGCTGAGGAATTTTGGCAATTATAGTTTGTTGTGGTACCAGAGCGCTCTGACAGAGAAGGCTAAATGTCTCCCAAAACTACAGTTCCCAGAACTCCACAGCATTGAGCCGTGGCAATTGAAGCGGTGTCAAACTGGACTATTTCTGCAGTGTGGATGCAACCAGAGACACAAATATTAGACACACTCACACTCCATGCAACCTCTCACTTGTGCCAAGGTGCTGAGGACCCAAAATTAGCCCCGTTGTTTCGGCACAGAAGGTGGAAAATACCACAAGGCTCCTCTGTTCCTCCCAATGGCACAGAGACAGAAGCAACAAAGGGGAGGAATCTGGAGTCACCCTGGAGACCGGCTTATTTAGGACAAGTCTCCATGGATGTTGACCCACTTCTTTAGATGCATTATGGTTTATGGTCACGATCATAATCTGCATTTGAGATCCCATTATCCCCAGTCCCTCCCAACCCCAGACACTGTGTAATGACTTAAATACCTTTGATTTTAAACTTTCTTCTCCATCAGCACATCAGAAGAAATGGATTGGAATCCATGGAGATACGCTGCTAAAATAAACCCCTGTAGTCTCAAAGGATTCCCTTCCCCTTTTCCACTTTAAGATGAAACTGGCACAGCTATCTATCCCCATTTATCTGAAACAAACCAAATGGACAGAAAGCTGCCTATTCCATGTTATACCCAAATACATCGGCTGAGGTGGCTGCCTCATTTTGCTTAATGGCAGAGTGGTTTTGATATGAGTCGCTGGCTGCTGGAATCTACACATAATATTCCACAAAAGTAACTTCTCTGGGCTCTGGCCCAGGGACATGCTGTGTATGCTAGTATGCTTTCCTCCAATGTCCTCTGAGTCAATAAATGAGGGTCTCTCTCTGTTGTTTCTTTCCTCCATAGCCCATGCCTGGCTTTACCAAGAGGTGGGCAATTACTCGCTCCTGAAATACCTCTCCTGGACCACGTACCCCATGGCTCTCTCGGCTTTCTCCACCGGATTCGCCCAGAGCATCACCCCTCACTCCGCAGGTAAGTGGGACTGGAGGTAAGTGTGGTCAAGCGCTGGAAGCCAGGGGTCACCATCTGGACCAGGCCCTCCAGATCCCCCAGCCCCAAGACAGACCCTCTGCCAGCCTCCAATGCCTTTCTCCCTGCCCTGGTCCTGGCAAGAGAGGAGCTTCTGGGCGGCAGGGGGTCTGTTGCCCCCCTTTCCAAAGTCTTGACCACATTTTCCCTTCCAAAAGGAAGTGCACAGAGGCCGCCTTTCAGAGGGCCAGGCTGGGCAGCAGGAACCCACCACATCTTGGAAAGTCTCTTTCTAAAGTTGGGGTTTTAAAAGTGATCCACTCATTCTCAAAGTCAGGAAAACAGAGCAACATTGTTCTTGCTCGCACCATTAGCATTAGAGAATGTAACTTTGTTACACTCCTGTGACCACAAAGGTAATGAAAGTAACTTGTAATGAAGGTACTAAGAGAGCAGTAACAATCAACCAAGAATCCAGTGCCATCCTAAAGGCTGGCACATTTTATTTGGCTCCTGGGCAACCATGAAAAGGGGGCAGTTGGGGAAGGAGGGATTTGCTCAGCAGACCATGGGAAGAAGGTAGCTGGGGCTGGAGAGGGGTGTCAGGAGGAGGAACTGCAGCCCCTGTGGCCGATCAGCAGTCCAGATGTCCAGCTGCCCACCCATCTGCTCCCTTTGCCCTCCTTCTGCCAGGTTCAGGCATCCCTGAGCTGAAGACCATCCTCTCTGGGGTGATGCTGGAGGAGTACCTGGCCATCGAGAACTTTGGGGCCAAAGTGGTGGGGCTGACCTGCACCTTGGCCTGCGGGAGCACCATCTTCCTTGGGAAAGTCGTAAGTGTAGACTCCTCGGCCCCTCCGTCACTCTTTCTCTCTCAAAGGAATCGCCCCCTGAAACCCCTGGTCTGGTCCAGTTCATGGCTCCAGGGAGACGGTGGAGCAAGCTGCCTTTCTGCTGCTCCAGAGAAAAGGGTCCCATATGAGCGACCCCAGTTTGCAAAAAAGGAGATTCCAATAGAGGGATAGGTGGCCCTCCAGATACTGCTGGTGCAATTCAAGTTTCCTAAGGCTTCAGCCTTTGTTTAGGAAACACAAATATTTAAACATAAAAAACATCAATGCCAGGCTTCTTAAAGTCTAGCTTTCAATCAGCAGAGCAGCAGAAACCCAAACCCTAATCCTAACCCCAGAGAGCTACTGATGGAGAAGAGAGGTTGAGAACTGCCATTAAATCTTGTCTCCCTAAAAACCTCTGGATCCCAGGAGGTCCAGGCTTTGTTTTAAGAGGGAAAGCACTATTAAAATCTCCCACTTGATGGGAGACAGAAGTAATGGGGTGCCCTGCACGGGGGGTGCCTGTAAGCGGGGAGGCTTCAGGGGCTTCTGCAGCTGCTGCCCCCCAGTCTATTGGGGGAATCAGGCCCCTTTCACCCCTTGTCTCCCCTTTTTTCCAGGGCCCTTTTGTCCACCTCTCCAGCATGCTGGCCGCCTACCTGGGCAAGGCTCGGACCAATGTCTCAGGGGGGTACGAGGTAAGGCACCCTCCCCATTCCTCTGGGGAGAAGAGATGGGGGTCCTGCTGTCTGCCCAAAGGAGGACCCAGACTCCTTGCTGCTTAAAGCAGAGCTGCAACTGCCTCCTCTTCTGCCAACAGCCATGGAGGCCACTGAGCACCTCCAGATAACTGAGTGAGTTTGGCACAAGGGAGGCAGAAAATCCCACTCCGCGGAATAAGGTCTCATATTTTAATTTCCATTTGTGAACCCATCCCACAAATCTACTGTTTGAGGCGGCTGCCTTATTCTGCCTCTGAAATGTGGGTGAATCACCCTTTAATGCACCTTTCATCCAATGTGGTTGGTAGGCAAAGTGTGGAACCATGTGTGGGTGAGAGTGTAAGAGAGAAAGAGAGAGGTTTAAAAGAAAACCAACAGCACTCTTAGCATCACAGAATCATCACTTCTCCTAAATTTGTCCTGGATTCCAAAATAGTGCAGTTAATCACTAGAGCAAGTTTGTTTTGTATATCTTTGGACGGAACCCACCAGAGTCATGCTGGTGCCCATCTGTCCGGGGGATTCTGGAGGGTATAGTCCCCAAAAGGAGCTTCCCTGGGCTTTTCTTGCCATGCAGAGAGAGAGTCTTTTCAGTGAGTGCTTTGAGGCTGCTACCTGGGTGGTTTTGTAATTCTGAGCACAGAACTGGAAGGTTGTTTGTGAAGCCAAATGGACCAGCAGTGTTGGTGACTGAAGGCCTTTTAACACAGGCACACACACCATTTAGCAAATGTTTTCAGACTGTTGGGAACAGAAATCCAGCTGTGAGAGAAGCTCTTAACCCTCAGGGAGGGAGTGTTGGGCCGCAGGAGGTGGAGGTGAGGTTGGGTGAAGCCTTTTCATGCCTTCTTTCCTTCTTTCCTTCCTTCCAGAATAAAAGCAAGCAGAACGAGATGCTGGTGGCCGGTGCAGCTGTTGGTGTGGCAACAGTCTTTGGGGCTCCCATCAGTGGTAAATGGGGCCGTGGGTGGCAATGGCGGGGCTGGGCGGACACCCTCGGATGATGCCAGCCTTGGGAAGGAGGCGTAGAGGCCATGCCCTTCGGAGCGGGATTCACAGAGGCACCTTTCTTGGCTTTGCTTTTCTGGTGCATCTACAATAATTATTGGTTTGAAAAACACAAGCAGGGCCAATTTCATTGAGAGGGAGCAGAAACCCCCATGCAGGATGCCAGGCCATTATGTTGAACCACCCAGTGGTTCCATATTGGCCATGAAAGCACCTGGTTTTGCCCTGAGAAAGAGCTGGCCCCCCAATGGAGGGATTTGCCCCTCTGGGGATAAAGTGGGGCATTCCTAGGCTAGGTTTTGCCGTATCAGTTGCCAGTCCCTGGCCAGCATCATGCCCTCCATAATTTCAGAGATGAAAACGATTACATACATGGCCAAGCAGCATCAGAATGTGGTCAAGATGGCAGAGGTTACTGGCGAGGAAGAACTGAGGAAGGGGCTGCAGCGGTTTGCTTTTGCCTGAGCTGGGACTGTTGGAAGCAAACTGGGGCAGTTGGAGTGTGTGCTGCCTTGTCAGGCGCTAATAGGTGTGTCCCCTCTGCCTCCTTCCTTCTTTCCTTCCTTCCTTCCTTCCTTCCTTCCTTCCTTCCCTGCCAGGAGTCCTCTTCAGCATCGAGGTTGTGTCCTCCCACTTTGCGGTCCGCGACTACTGGAGGGGCTTCTTTTCTGCCACCTGCGGAGCCTTCATGTTCCGACTGCTGGCCGTCTTCAACAGCGAGCAAGGTGAGGGGGAAAAGGATGGAGGGAAGGAAAGGAGATCCTTCTGGAAGGATGATGGAGCAGAGCCAGCATGCGCAGAGTGTGTGCAATGTGCCCATCCTCCCGTGTGATTTGTGCCCTCATTTGCCCACAGTGCCCCTTTGGGCTACATGTACAAACCCATTCTGCACTGAGCCTCTCCCTTGTCCTCCCTCCCCAAAGCCCCCTCCTCACAATTCAGTCCCCACAGCCACCTCTAGATCCCCATTCAGTCCCTGCCAGCAGGCCAAGTGAGACAGGGCAAGGGGATGCCAGGCCCAGTGCCCCATGGCATTTAGGGCACCGAGGAAGGAATGAGAGGAGGGGGCTCAGTGGGGGCAGCTGTTGAGCCCCATTTCATGGGTCCAGTGAGTCTGCTCCAGGCTTTAACAGAGTTGTCTAGAGTGCTGCATCTTATTATCCCGAAATAAGCCTGGCACCACAGACAGCTCCTATAAAGCAAACCAGGTTTCTAAGAAGAAGAAACATTTTCTTAGGCAAGGTGGTTTTTGCCAGTTCCTTCCCCCAAAACAGAGCCTGCAGCAGCCGGTATTCATTGGTGTTTTCCCCTCCAAAGATGATGAGTCGTATCTTGTCTGCCTCTCCACCCCAAATCCCTGCTGTCCCTGCTCCAGAAACCATCATGGCCATCTTCAAGACCAGCTTCCAGATTGACCTTCCCTTTGACTTGCCGGAGACCTTCTTCTTCATGTTCCTTGGGTGAGGGGAGCGTGTTGGGGTTCTCCTGGAACCCATTGTGGCCGGTGTATAAAGACCTTGGGTATCAACCTTTCTCTCTCTCTGCCCCACTTTTCAGGGCCGTCTGTGGGGTGGTGAGCTGTGCCTACCTCTTCTGCCAACGCTGGCTTTTGGGCTACATCCGGAGGAACTCGTTCACAGCCGTACTCCTTGCCACAGAGTAAGCTCCCAAACAGTCCCCGATTCCCTTGTAGGAAAAGGTGTCCTTTCCATTCTGCTTGTGCCTCCTTTCTGCCCCACAGACCACACTCAGGGAACTGCCATTTCTTAAGGGTTCTGGCTTTGAGAACAAAATGGGGATAAGGATGTAAGGAAGCAGAACGCAAGCATAAGAATGTAAATTCTGCCCAAAGGATTGCTAAGTTTTGCTTCACAAGAATCCTCCCACTGCCTAAGTATTCTGGGAAACACAGCACTGAGCAAGCAGTTGCTCACTCCCAGTCTAACAGAAAGAGGAGCTTTGCATCCCCTCCAGAGTTTATCCATTCCTTTCCCTGGAGATCCTGGGCCACTGAGAAAGTCTTTAATGCTCTTCTGGGCCACAAACCCCTGGGGCTCCTTGCCTTCAAAGGGTGGGCAGCTGCCCAGTGGGATCAGTTATGTCCAGACAAGCCTGGCCTTCTTCTTTGCCTCCCTTGGTCATTTCCTTTTTCCGTTCTGCCTTTCTAGGAAGCCGCTTTACTCGGCTCTGGTGGCCCTCCTGCTCTCCTCCATGACCTTCCCACTCAGCCTGGGCCAGTTCATGGCCTCCAGGGTAAATACTGGGGGCTGCCTTTTGGGGTCCTGCTGCTGAAGAAAGACCCTGCTGGAGCATGTACAAAGGCACAGGCAGCTCTCCCAAGCGCTTATGGGCTGACAACAGGGAGGCATTGGAGAGAGAAACCATTGGCTATCCTTAGAGGCAGGCTCTGGTTTTTTAGTGGCCGGCTGCCCTTCTTCTCCCCAGACTGGCCAGAAGCCTGTCAGTGGGGCAGCCTGGCATAGTGGTTAGATAGCTGGGCTGGGGATGTTTGAGATCTAGTTTACCCTCCCAGAACTGAGACGTGTAATTCACCCAGGGACCTTGGGCCACCCTTTTTCCCGCATCCTGGCCTACCTCACAGGGCTGTTGAGAGGAGAAGGTGGGGAGGAGGAGAGCCAAGTCGTCCCAAGTGCCAGGAAGCCAAAAGTGGGGAAGAAATGTAACTTAAGGAATAAACTCCGCAGCTGACCATGAAGGAGCTCCTCACTTCCCTCCTGGACAACCACACCTGGGGGGTCCTTTCCCAGAATGCATCGCTGGCCAGGCCTCTTCACGTTGACCCCTCCAACCTCTGGCTCGAATGGTGGGACCCAAACATCACCATCTTTGGCACGCTGGTGGTCTTTCTGGTGATGAAGGTACTCAGGGCTGGCAAAGAGGGATGCCTTCATGGGGGTCTCTCTGTCTCCTCCGTCCATCACTTCTCTAAGTCTGGGTGATGGGGGCACATGGCCTTAGAGGGGAGAGGTTTGGGGTGGGATTCCTGGCAACCTTTTCTAAGGGGTCTCTGCAAGGCAGAGTGTGTGTGGATATTCCCTGCCAGCACAGTCTTGCTGCAAGAGCTGAGCAAAGAGACCCAGCGTCCTCTTCTTCCCCAAACAGTTCTGGATGTTGACCCTGGCCACCACCATGCCCATGCCTGCTGGGTATTTCATGCCTGTCTTCATTTATGGTAAGTACACTGTAGCTCCAAATCCACCCCTTCAAAAATCTCAACCCTTCCCTCCATGGAGGATTCACTTTGCTAGTGGCTGCTGGGAAACATCAAAAGAAGGGGGGTTGGGGAGAGTTAATTTAGTTTGAACCCAGTTCAAAATGCCTAGTGTGGCCATGGCCCCCGCGTGGGGGTGACCCACTTTTCTCTGCCCTCCTCCCTTGACCGTCCATAGGAGCTGCCATCGGACGCCTGGTCGGGGAAGTGGTTGCCTTTCTTTTTCCTCAGGGGATCCTGTCCGAAGGGCTGGTCAGCCCCATCACACCTGGCGCCTATGCCTTGGCAGGTGGGTCCACTTGGGGGGCTTGGGCCTGGGATGGCCAGAGGGACAGAAACCAGGTAGGGAGAGCTGGACATGGCCAGTGGGATTGAGAGAGAGAGAGATTTTATGGGGCTACTTGCTGCCACAAAAGACACAAGGGTCAGGCACAGCAATGGGAGATGGTCTAGACTAGAGTTTGAAAACAATAATTCAAATTAATTTGCAACCCCTAATTATTATTATTATTATTATTATTCTGCCATGGTCTTCAGAACTCACTATTGCCATAGATCCACTGCTGGTGGCATTCATTGCACATTTCTCATCTCTTTCATGAGTGTGTATTTGTCTACAAATCGCCTGTTGACGTATGGCTACCCCAAGGATTTCACAGGAATCCTCAGAGGTGGTTTTTCCAGTTCCTGCCTCTGATATAGAGCCCACAGCACCCAGTATTCCCTGGTAGTCTCCCGCCCAAGTACTATCCAGGGCTGACCCTGTTTAGCAGCCAGGACCAGACGGGATCTGGTACCTTAGAGGGTTTATACCCCACTTTCATTTATTGCTGGTGATTTTAGCAGTTATAAATGCTGAGTTTAAGGAAAAACAACCAACGATTTCAGAGATTATTGAAAGAAACATCAGATTTTTAAAAAAATAAATGAACTGTATTTAATATACAGTATTGATTTTAACAGCAATGCATTGGCACTAACATCAGTGCATTTGAACTGTGCAAGGTGGACTTTCTTTTTCCCTTGGGGGGATGTTGGGGGGGAAACACAATCCATCTATTTTTGGAGGTTGGGGTGACCCTTCTTTCCTCCCACTGACCTTCCTTCCTTCCTTCCTTCCCTCCTTGACCAGGGGCAGCTGCCTTCTCCGGGGCAGTCACCCACTCACTCTCCACGGCTTTGCTGGCCTTTGAGATGACTGGGCAGATCTCCCACATCCTACCGGTCATCCTGGCTGTCCTAGTGGCCAATGCCATTGCCCAGAAGCTCCAGCCCTCCTTTTACGACGGCACCATCATTGTCAAGAAGCTGCCCTACCTGCCTCGCATCCGGAGCAGGCACATCGGGTGAGAAAGCCTTGCCCACTGTGCCCACCTGGCTTCCTGGCCATCGGCCCCATTGTGTTTGGGGAGGAGGACCACCTTGGTGTCTTGTCCTTTGACTCCCTTTCAAGTTGTGTTGGTGGGAGGGTAGCTTTATACAGGTGTGTTAAACCAGCTCTCCATCACTTAGTTAAACATTGGAACTAAGTGCTGAAAGATGGAGGAAAGGCTGCCAATTTGAATGGCTTAAAAAGAGGAGGCAGATAAAACTATGAGGGTGGCCACTGACCATAATGGCTAATATGCCATGACTCCTTTTGGCTTTTCCTGGTCAGCTCCTACAAGGTTACTACGCAGGAATTTATGAACACAGATTTTGTCACTCTGCCAAGGGATGCCACCTTCCAGGAGATCCTTGGAGTGGTCACTTCGACGGATGACCCCGAGTACCCGGTGGTCGACAGCACTGGTAAAGCAGGACCCCCCATTTATTCTGTCTGGTTCTGATGGAAATGATGCAAGGGAGAACCAGAGCTTGGGAAAGCTCCTTCTGTGGATTATGCAGACTGGCGTTTTCTGGACATCATTGTCCAAAAAGGAACTTTTCCAAGCTTGGGATAGAATGTGGTAATAGCAAGGCAAAGCAACCATAAGTGATCCCAAAAGCTGTCATGGGGGAAAGTTGGGAGGGGCTTTGCAGAGACCCGCTTTGCCCCATAGAGGACACTTGGGCCACAAGCTGCCCCCTTTTCAGTATCTCATCTGATGAGTCTTGTTTCCCCTCTCTTCCTACATTTGCCACAGAGACCTTGATGCTTCTGGGGGTTGTCCAGAGATCCGAACTTGTCAAGTTCCTCCAGACCCACGACATGGCTGGCCGGCCCCACAAAGAGGGCCAGGACGAGGTGGGTCTGCCCAGCCCCTGGGTCCCACGGGATCAGTGGGGTGAGGGGTAGAGGGGTTGTATCAGTCTTATTTTCCCTTTGTTATATTGTGCCTTGCCTATCCAGTGGGTGGGGTTCAAGGGTGAACCGTTTAAAACATTCTAGAAATTAAATCAGTAGGCAGCCAAAACATATGAAATCATTTGAACAAGTAAAAAACATTTAGTACTTTGTATCTGCACCTTTTGGGGGGAGAAACCAGTTAGGACCCCCAGGTTTATGCTCACTGGAGTGAAAACAAAGTGGGTGCCATACAGACTTCCAATGGGGAGCCACAGCAGAGAAGGACCAAGATGCTGGGAGGCATAGGAGACCCCTTGCCACACGCCTCGCTCCTTGGCCGTCCCTCCTTATATAGGGCATCCCAGAAAGTAACTCCCCTAAGCTTTTGGGGCACAGGGCAGATAGGTCAGAGTTCCCCTTTTGGGCATCCCTCATCGACCTTGCTCCCCAGCCTTATTATGGGCAACCTTCTTTCTGCCTCTGCCTCTTTCTTTCAGCCTCCCTCTTGCCAGACGCTGGGCGAGGGATGCACCTTCAGCCCTGTCACCCTGCAGCTCTCTCCATGGACGTCCCTCCACCAGGTAAATGGGGGTGAATGTGGGGTACAGGTGAGGAGAAAAAGAGGGAAAAGGAGGATGTGACACTCCCATGAGCCCCTGGCACTCCCCCTGGCAGCAATGGCTTCACTGAGCCTCCACCTGCCAAGGCAATCTACCAGGTGCTGCTGGGCAACCATGGGAGGGGCTGATTGGCGGGGCTTCCTTTTATGCTATGCATTTATTATTATATCCTTCCTTTCTTTTAGTGGTGGACAGAACAAGGGGTTTGGGCCTCCAGAGGGGACCTTGAGGGGAGTCCTAACTGGGGAGGGGGATGTTGGGGAGACATGGAGGAAATGCTGCTGGAGGACAAGGTCCCAGGGCAGCCCACCCCAGAAGCATTTACGGGGGGGGGGGGGGGGGGGGGATGGTCCTCCAGAGAAGATGCAGGGATGCTGCTGTCTCCATGGAAACGGCCAGCCTGGCTGAGGGATGCAGAGGAAGACTGCCAGTCTTTCTGGCCAATAGGCAGGCAGAGGGGCCGCTGTGGCCTTGCCTCTCCTGCCAGCTGCCAGGTATCCTGGGGGGCTCCCTGCCTCTTTCTCTCCCCAACTGACCCCTTCCTTCTCCCCTTCTCTCTCGCAGGCTCACAACCTCTTTGAGCTGCTCAACCTCCAGTGGGCCTTTGTCACCCAGCTGGGAAGAGTAGTTGGGGTGGTCTCCAGGACAGAGGTAACTTTTTTGGGTGGGAGGAAGAAGAGGTACAGAGACCCCATCCAGGCACACTTTCAGGGAAGCAAGCACCATGGACGGTGGCCTTGCTCCTGAACAGGCATGCTTCGGATGGGGCTGTTCCTTCAGAATCAGGCCACCTGGAGTTGGACTGTGGCTCCCAGCAGCCAGACACAGCCAGTGTCACCGTCTGCCTCATTTTGCCAAGTGTTTTGGTGCCTCTGGCTTCCATGCACCTTGAAGACATGGCCTGAAAGCTGCAAAAGCTCATGTTATGCTAAGAGGAAACAGCCCCAAAGGTGCTGCTGGATTCCTTCCTTCACGCTCTCCTCCCACATTTCCCATTTTATGATGAAAGAGACCCCCCCCCCCCCGGTTGTAAGTGGGACAGATCCAGAGCCTCTTGCCTTTGGAGAGGCACCCTTTGAGTTCTGCCTTCAGCCTCCGTCTGTCTTCTCTTTCCAGCTCAGGAAAGCCATCGAAGATCTGGCCAATCCAAAACCCACAAAGTAGGAAAAGGGCAAAATGGATGGATGGATAAACGGACGGAGGGAGACCCTCCTTGCAGATGCCAAATAGCAGTTCCCAAAATGCCAGGGGGCAAAGACTCTGGGGGGCACAATGGGTCACTGGCCCCCCGGTCTGGATTCCTGACCAAATCCCCTCTCTCAGACCACAACAAAAGAGAGGGAAGGGAGCGCTCGCTCTGCCTTGCTCCCTTTTTAAAAAACTGTATTATTTTTAAAATCATTTACTAAAAGGCAACCCTGAAATACAAGCACACTTTCCATTTCCCTTTTTGTTTTGCAAAATGTTGTCACTGCTGTTGAAATGCTTCCTAGTTCAAATATTTGGGACAGGGACTTGTTGCAGGAGGCTTTGCTTTTTCTCCATTTTAAGTGTGGCCCCTGCTTGAAACACGAGGCACTCATTGGCTTAAAAGGGTGGTCCGACTGGGCATTTCAGGCTACCATTTCCATCATCCCAACCCAAATAAGCCAACAGTCAGGAACGGTGGGTGTTACAATCTGAAGGCTCCCCCATGCCCAGCTTTTGAGGTCAATAATCCCTGGAGCTCAAAAGAGTTATTTTGGAGTACAGCCTCCACATTCCCCCAATAAGTGGTAGTTGGGGGAAAGGACCTTCTCCAGCCTCTGGAAGGAGAAGCTATAAAGAAGGAAGAGCAGGCAGGGAGGCAGTGTTTTCTTCTTCCAGAGAAGGGCAGGTGCCTTCAGGAGACCTTTTGGACCATAGTTGTCTTTTATTTACAAACGTACACATGGAAGGAGGCACTCAAGAGAGATAATCCAGCAGAAAGATGGAGGAGGAGAAAGGGGGGACCCCATCCACGCTTCCCCCTCCTCATCTCTCCTGCAAACCCTCAAGCCATTGGACAGCAATACCAAACTGTTAGGAGGGAGGGATTCACGCAGCCTGCACCTGAATTCTCAGCCACAATCTCTGGAGCTGGAGAACTTTACTTTTTTGGACCTTAATGCCCAGAAAACCCCAGACAGCATGGTTGGCACCTGCAGAGGGGCAGGTGCCCTCATGAAACAGTCAATGTCCGGAGCCTCATCTCAGGGCAAAGGAACCAAACAACCCTGCCAAGGGGGTCATCCTGGAGACACAGACAGCCATGTCCCCCAACCCATGCAAGGCTGATCCCTCGTCTTTGGGGCATAGGGCTGAAGCTGCCACACAGTATGCACCCCCTCTTTCTTACAATGCAGAGGAAGAACCACAAGCACCAGTCAGTCTGTCCCCCCAGCTCCATCCCTCCCTAGTTGTAGAAGACATCGTCCTCCGAGAGAGAGCTGCTGTCCACGTAGCGGAGGGAAGGGGTGCTCCGCCGGAGCCAGAGGGGCCGGGGGGTGCCCTCTGTCTGCCCCCCTTCCGTGGGCATCACCGTCTGCTCTGAACCAGCCCCCTGGCTGCCGGTGCCACTGCTGTCGCTCCAGGGACTGAGCACTGAGTGTCTTTTTGGCCCCAGGAACTCCTGGCTGGAGGGAAGGAAGGCCTGGAGGCTCTGGGCAATGCTGGGGCTGCTCAGGGCTTGTGGGCTGAGGAGAAGGTGCTCCGGCAGGTAGAGGGTCTCCAGGTCTAGAAGGAGGAAGAGGAAACTGGTGTCAGCCTAAAAGGTCTTTTAAGCATGAGAAGGACTTTGGTAGGTTTGGCCTTCTCTCTCAGGGAAACATGTTTGGGACTTAAGGAGAGAGAGAAGAGATTCCAGGGGGGCAGTGGGGAGGCACCTTGGAGCTGGACCGCATCCTGCGAAGCCCCCCAGTAATGCAGCTCCTCTTCGTCCACTGAGGACCAGGCGCTCAGCGTGGCTTCCATGATGGCAAACTGCTCAGCTACCCCTGGGAACGAGGAAGCAGGAGGTCAGGCCATGGGGCAGATGGCGACCTCTCTCGCCCAGCACTCAGCTGCCACAGGGGCTCTGAGACCCCCATGCCCAGGCGTGTGAGAGGTGCACTGCCTCTGGGACTGGAGGGACCATTAAGCCCTCATGACCAGAAGCCAGGATTCCTGCCACCCCCTTGAAGACTCCTGAGCCAGTGGCCCTTCTGGAAAGGCAAAGTCTGCGCCCCTCTTTCCCGGACGGCTTGCTCACCTGCCGCAAATCGGGCCTCCTTGAGCTCATCGGTCAGGTCTGCATAGAGCTCTTCGTCAGTCAGGGGGAGCTCCCTGCCCGCCTGGGGGGCACTCCAGCCCTTCCACTCAATGAGGTGGGCTACGCGGCCCTGGGCCATGGCAGTGGGCTTGGTGATGTGGTCCTTGATGCTCTGGACAAGGCCTGTGGGAGGGGGAAGAAGCCAGATGGGAAGGGGTCACCAAGCCCAAGGGGGGCAGGGAGGACCCCCTTGTTGGGATCTGGGGGGCACAGCCAGAGCAGGTGCAACTCTCAAAGGCCCCACATTGCAAATATGTCAAACTCTTGTAAGAGGAGCAAGCCTGCCAGGCAGACGGTGGGATTTGCAGTACCGCGAGGAGAGGGCATATACCTACCCACCAGGGAGGAAGTCGCCAGGACTGTCACATTATAGCCTCCGCCGGAGGAAGAGGAGGAGGTGGGGTTGGGGCTGTTAGAGGCCTGGAAGCATAGAAAAAGGGGACACTTAGAGATGAACCTCAGAGATTCTCTCCTGCATTAATGTTCTTGGTTTGGGGAGCAGAGCAAGGAAGGGGCCAGCTGGTCTCCCTCATTCAGAGCTCAGTCCTGGTGCTGGTCACTGGTGGAGGGGAATGGGCTGGAACCCAGCAGCCATAGCTCCAGGGGCAGAAAGAGTGGGGTGGGATGTTTGGGACAGGAGCCCCTGGGGAGGCCTTGCAGGAGAGTCCCATCCCTGGAGGGTCCACACCAAGGCGGGCATCTCATCCCTCCGGGTCCCTGGGTCCCCCAACCTCTGCCCCTTACCTCCTGGATGTCGTGAGGGGCGGCAGGAGGAGGGTCCGGCTGTGGGGTGGCCAGGGGGGGGTCCTTTTGGGTGTTTGTGAAGAGGTCTGCAAGAGGAAGAGAGGCAGCCATCAGCAGCCCCATAAGGCTTCTTGTAGGGGATGGAGGGAGCCCCGAAGCCTTGGGGTCTGTATTGGATCCTCCCCAACACCCACCAGTTGTTGTTGTTGTTCTTGTTGTGTACCTTCAAGCCAAGTTTTCTTGGGGGGGTTTCCACCTTCCTTGGCCCTCTGCCTGCTCACTTTGGGGCCAAGAGGAGTCACAAGAGGCCACCGCCTCCCTCCTAAACCCCAGAGTCTCCTCCTAGGTCTCTCAGGGCTCAGTGCCCCCCTTTTCTTTCTGGAACAGAGGGGCAGGGAATGGCGCCCTGCACTGAACCCAGTGGCACGGCCAAAGTGCAGCCAGAAAGGGTGTTGTGTTGTGGGGAGAGCTTCTGAGCCCCACCAAACCCTCCTAAGGGGAGAAGAAGAGAAGGGAGGCCATGTCTCCCAAAGGCAGGATTGTCAGTCACCTCACATCCAAGGTGGCACCGCAAAAGGGCTGGCAGGACGACAACAACAAGGATGACGCACCTGGCAGCCACAGCAGCAGGTGGCCCAGCCGAGGGGAGAAGGGTCCCAGGTGGACCCCCAAAGCCTTTCCTCTCAAGGGGCCTGCCTGGCTCTCCTCTGCCTTCCCAACAGCCCTGCGAGGGAGCCCAGAAGGTGAAGGCAGAGTCACCCTCGGGACATTTGGGGGAAGCCATGAACCTGGCCTTCAGCCGTGTGTCCAGGACCCTTCCCATGGCCAACATCCTCCTGCTTTTCAACCTCCAGGAGGAACTCCACAATGTCCTCCATTTTGAGCATCACTAAGAAGCATGGATTTCTATTGATAGGCGTGCTTCTGCCCTTCCACTGTGGGTCCCTGGAGTAAGCAAGCGGGGGTCCCAAAGAGACACACGACACTCTGCCCCCCACTTTTGCTCCAGCGGCCAAGAGGGGCACCTGGCACCTTTGGGGCTCCCTCCCTCCTACATTGTCCCCTCCACTTTGGGGGACACAACTGGGCCTCTCCTGCCCTCTTGCCTCCTGGGTGCCCTCTGGGCTGGCTGGCAGAGACCCTCTCCTTTGGGGCAGAGGGGGGGGGGCTGAGCCAAGACCCTCCCCCTTCAGAGGGAGGTCAAGTACTGGTAATGGACTGGAGTAGTGTTACGATTGTGTGTTCTTGGGTTTCTGGGTGGGCCCACAGCTGGAGCTCCCTCTCCCAAAGGGGCCCATTGACTCTGGCTCTCCTCCAGGAGATGCCAGCAGTGCCACTGACCATGTGCAGAGTGCAACAGGTCCCTTGAAGAGCTCAGCTCTGGAGCAACTGAGGGAGAGAAGCAGAAAGGACTCCAGGGCCAAAGGGAGGGAGCCCTTTCGGGGGGGGGGGTCTCTTCCTTCCCCTCCAGGCTCCATCCAAGGGGGCTGGGAGGGGGGTCTCTGACTGGGGCCTGCCTTTCCCTGCTGCCCTTTTGGGGGGATTTGGGGGGGGTCTCACCTTTGGTCACGCACAAGCCCATGGCCCTCCTCCTCCTCCTCCTCTTCCTCCGGGGAGGAAGGGCATCTCCTCCTGGCGCCCCAAGGAACGAAGGAGGAGAAGCAAAAGGAGGAGGAGGAGCGGCCGCCGCCTTCTTCTTCTTCCTCCTCCTCCTCTGCCCCCCTTCCGACGAGACGGAGCAGACACGTGTCAGGGTCGCCGGGGGATGGTCTCTGCCCCTCTGCCAAGGAGGAGGGGAGGGGCATGCATGCCCACAGGGAAGAGAAAGCCCTGCTCCGAGCGGAGGACAGTCACAGGACTGGGGCCCTTGGGAATGCATGCCTTGGAGAGAGAGGAGGAGGCCTGGCCCCTCTGGGCCTTGGCAGCTCCTGGCACCCCCTTCCTGGGTGGGGCCCATTGCTGAGGCTGGCCAGGCCTTGGGCTTTGGGCCCTGCCTGGAGACCCCAAGGAGGGCCAAGAGAGGGTCCCAGATGTGATGAGGGTCATGCCACAGAGTTCCGAGATGATGTGGGAACGGAATACATCAAGGGGTCCAAAAGCTCTCAGCCTCAGAACTCCCCGCCTGCCTGCCTTCCTTCCTCCCTGAGTTGCACCTTCTGAACCTGACTTTGATTTTGGGAGCAGACAAAGGGAAAAGGCGTTGCAGAATGGTCTTCTTAGCCATGAATAAATCTCTTCCAGCTGGAAGGGCTTGAAAGCCACAGCTGGGGAAGGTCCCCCTTGGCCTTCTTCTCCCCTGGAAGCCGCAGGCAGTGGGGCTCAGTGGTGGGAGGCCCTTCCCAATGGGGGAAGCAGAAGCCATTCAGGGCTGATGAAGCCAGCGCCAGAAAAGGAGTTCCTGCATGGCACATTCGGGGCTCAGGCTAGAGTAAGGGCCAACCAGAGCCCAGGAAGGGCCAGGGGAAGGCAAGGGAGTCACACACAAACATACCAGGACACACACGCTTATGTATACATACCTCTCTACATCTATATAGACAGTATATACATACACACATGTATAATTTGTAAGATCTATCTATCTATCTGTCATCTATTGTCCTGTCTACCTAGGCTGGGAAAGAAACTGCAAGGCCCAGCCACCTCTGCCATGCTGGGAAACAGTATGGCAGCCTGAGAGAGGCTCCCAGTGAGTTTCTCTGGTGAAGTGGGAGGCTAGCTCTGGAAATCCCTTGGGAAGGTCAGCCTCTCTCAGGGACCCCCTCCAAGGACATTGGCTCCCAGGCCCTTTTGCTCTGCTGGGATATAGAGCACCCCAGAATTGGAAGGGACCCCCTCCAAGGACATTGGCTCCCAGGCCCTTTTGCCATGCTGGGATATAGAGCACCCCAGAATTGGAAGGGACCCCCTCCAAGGGCATTGGCTCCCAGGCCCTTTTGCTCTGCTGGGATATAGAGCACCCTAGAATTGGAAAACACTTAATAATAAACTCTTTCTGGATCTGATGTTCTGTTTTAGATCATCCAGATAGTCAGCAATCCAGGGTTTGTTCCAAGTAGTTCCAGGAGCCAGAGCCAGAGCCTTCCCCCGCAAAGCGCCACAGCTGCTCCAGCAGCAGGCCTCCTTCAGCTGTGTCCAAGGGCTCCTGATAAAGCCCCCCTGATCCCCCAAGGCCCTCTCTTTCTCTCATTCGGCTGGAGGCTCCCTGAAGGTAGGTATGCTTCTGCTTCCCAGACCCTCCTCTAGGTCCCAGGCCTGGGCCCCAGGCAGACTTGGCTGCTCAACCAAGGCTCCATGATGCTCTAGGGCACTGTGGTTCCCAACCTTTGGGGCTGGCAGGACCCTTCCACCTGAGGGGCTTTTCTTCCTCTCTCTGCACTTTGAGACCCCTTGAACTGCCCATGAAGTCCCAATGCTCTGGGACTCTGGGGTCTGTGAGGCATTGAGCCTTCTCTGTCAGAGAGCTCTGCTGCCTCAATAAACTACAGTTCCCAGGATTCCATAGCACTGAGCCCTGGCAGTCCAAGCAGTGTGTTTTGGACACAGATACCCTCCTCAGTCCCTAGCCTTTATGTCTCTCTTGCACATTGCAGGAATAAGAACCCACTCTGAGACTGCTTTAACTTAGTGCTGGGGAATCCTGGGAATGCTAGTGTTTGGGAGACATTGAGACTTCTCTGTCAGAGATGGCTGTGAGGCCACAATAGACTACAGTTCCCAGGATTCCCCAGCACTGAGCAGTCTCAAACTGGGCCATTTCCTGAGTGTGGATGCACCTGGTGAGGCATTCTGGGCATTTCAGTCCAGCTGTGTTTTATTTCTGCAGCGTATTTTGGACCAGAGACAAGGTGACCGGACGTCGTCCTCCTTTTCCAGGACATGTCCTCTTCTGTCATGTTTCAAAAGGTCCTCCATTTGGAGCAGGGCTAAGAAGCAGGAATTTATAATGCCGTGGGCGTTTTTAGCTTTAATTTTTGGACATGTCCTACATTTTTTGCTTGAGTGTCCTTCATTTTGGGGTGAGGGCATTGGTCACCTTGGTCAGAGAGCTTGACAGGGGTTTAACTGCCATTTTGCTGCGGTGCTGGAACAAACCCCATTCCCAGAATTCCATAGCATTCAGCCGAGGCAGTTAAAGTGGTCCCAAATCAGATTATATCTCCAGTGTAGATGCAGCCCAAGCCTTTTGCCTCTCTTATGCCTGAGATTTCAAAGCCCAGCCCTGGCACCACAACAAACTACAAATCCCAGGATTCCATAGGATGGAGTGATGAGTGAAAGCAGTGTGAAACTGCTTTAATTCTGCAGTGTGGCAGCAGCCTAAGTGTGCCTAATGCAGTTCTTAACATGGTGTCCCTCTTGCACACCGAGCCTCCAAGACCTTTTGGTTTAACAGCTTGTAGCCACTGACTCCGTTTCATGTTTCCTTTACTCAGTGGAGTGGAAGACAGACAAAACAAGGCAGCCTTGGACTCATGGGTTGGGACTGTTTCAGATTTGGGGATTCCAGGCAAGGCAGAGTCCAAAGGATTCGCATCGGCATCCCTTTCTCAGGTGTTTTCTTGCTTTTCCTTTTAGATTCGCAGACTCTGGGCCTCTTGAGCGAAACCGCAGCCTTCACGAAAACCACACCTTCAGGTAATAATAATAATAATAATAATAATAATAATAATAATAATAATAATAATATCCTTTATGTATATTCTGCTTTTTCCCGGAGGAATCAAGGCGGATTACAACAGAAATGATCATAAAACAATTAACAATATTACAACATAGAATAAAAATACAAAACATAAGGTACCACGAGGGGTGGGGTTAAATGCCCCCGCTTATGCCCATTGGCCAGGAAAGTTTGCATGCCTGGGTCAGGAACCCAGTTCTAGGTCCCTCAATGCCCACTCCAGTTCTAGGTCTCTAAATGCCCACTCTGGTGCTCTAGCCACTACACAACCTAGCTGGGGCTATTCACCTTTTTATTTATCCGTACAACAGCCATGCAGTTGGACCCCTTTGCCTGGCAAAAAGCGGGATAGAAATAAAAATGGCAATCAAAGCGGTGTACAACAAGTTAAAATATGTTCATATATATATATATATATATAATGCTCCCCTTTAAAACAAGATTAAACAGTATAAGATTAAAAACTACATATTAAAAACTGACTAAGCTAAATAAAAATCATCATGGGCAGAGTTTACTGAATGGGAATTCTTATTTGTGGCCAAGCATTTTATTCTGGGAAGGCCTGTCGAAAGAGATCCGTCTTAATGGCCCTTTTAAAGCTCTCTAGGTTGGTCATTTGACGGATCTCGTCCGGCGGCCATTCCATAGATTGGGAGCGGCTGCAGAGAATGTCTTCTGGGAGGTCGCCATCAGCCGGGTCTTTAAGGGCTGTAATAAATTCCTTCCAGGGGACCTGAGGGTATGGGGCAGATTGTATGGAAGCAGGCGATCCTTTAGATAGGTTGGGCCCAAGCCATGGAGGGCTTTAAAGGTGATAACCAGCACCTTGTACTGTGCCCAGAAACTGATGGGCAGCCAGTGGAGTGACTTCAGTATTGGTATTCTATGGTCACTCCTTGCTGTTCCTGTGACCAACCTGGCTGCCATGTTCTGTACCAACTGGAGTTCCCGAACTAGGCACAAGGGTAGCCCCATGTAGAGCGCATTGCAAAAGTCAAGTCTTGAGGTTACCAGCGCATGTGCTATAGTTTCTGTTCCAGGAAAGGGCGCAGCTGGCGTATCGGCCGAAGCTGATAGCAGGCGCTCTTGACTGTCGCATTCACCTGATTCCTCATCTGAAGCGACGGGTCAAGAAGCACCCCTCAGACTGCGAACACAGTCCTTTGAGGGGAGCGTGAGCCCCTCTAGGACTGGAGGTTGCAGCCCAATCCCTGGTTTGGGAGCCCCTACCGTAAGTACCTCCGTTTTGTCTGGATTCAGCTTGAGCTTGTTTCCCCTCTTCCGGTCCATTACTGCCTGAAGACAAGCTTTCATCCCTGAAGGAGGGGATCCAAACCATGCTAGCGCATGGGAGGGGATTCAACCCAGCTTTTCCCTCACTCCTGGGGTCTGGTGCTTCTCGCCATTCTTACACATTCCTTTGATGCAGTTATCAGGCTGGATGGTGGTTTAGTAGTTGAGATGTGGATGTCTTTTGGAAAATACTCCTTGTTTTCTCCCCCAAAACAACTGCAGAGGTCCAAGGGGACTTTCCCACCTGCGTCCAGGACCTCTGCAATGTCACGACTTGTCTCCACCACCTGATCTCACAGCGCCAGGAGGCCACGACGGAGGAAGCCCAACTGCAGGTGGAGAGAGAGGCTGGCAGCGCCAACCTTGCCAAGCTGAACAAGGCCCTCCAGATGCAGTTACAGGTGAGCCAGGAAGGGCTGGGTCTGGGTCGGGGCCTCAGGGCCCAATGGATCTGGGACGCTGCCGCTGCCTCACCCGGGACCTGTGCCACGGTTCTGTGCCACGGAGGAACAACTAACCTCCCTCTTTCTCAATCCCAGCTTCTTTGCCCCTGGATAAGAGCCTCCTTTTTGCAGCCATTTGTGGGGTCGTTGGGAAAGTCCCAGCTTTTGCACTGTAGTGCCCAGCATCCCCCAGCTGGCATGGCCAGGCTCTGGGAGTTTCAGGGTTGACTTTGCCCTGTGTTTATTAACACTTGGTAATACTTCCAGGACTTAAATAGCTGTACCTTTGTTAATAATTTGTAATAGTCCTAGGATTTAAATAACCACACATTCATTAATATTTAGTAAGAGTTTAAATAGCCACACATTTATTTAAGTAGTAAATGTACCAAGCATGGGCACATAGGTGCATGTGTGTGCATCCCCTTTCTAGCTTGTAATGCCAAGACAGGGATAGCAGGGTTGTTGGACTGCAGCTCCCATCAGCCCCCAACCAGCTTGGTCAGTGTCAAGGGATGATGGGCATTGTAGTTCAATAAATATTTTTTTTTGGGGGGGGTCATACGTTCCTCCCCCCAGGTTTAATTGTCTATTGCTTGCAAGGGATTTCTCTTGCACCCGCAGGGTGACTGTAGTACTTGCAGAGGAAGAGATGGGCTTTGCAATTATGCCATTATACCATCATATATATTATACCAGACTAGCAACCTGGTGAGGCTTTGGCTTTTCCTCTGTCTCCTCGCTGACAAAAGCCTGCGTGCCTTTGGGGGGGGGACTCCAAATCCCGATTAATGGAAAAGCCACCATTAATCCCTCCTCTCTTTCTGTCCCAAATGTCTCTCAAAGAACGACAAGGACCTGCAGAAATTGATGCGGCAGCAGCAGGAGCGGCTTTGGGCCAGAGGTTGTGGTAGGTCTCCGTGGGGTGCCCAGGCCCTCCGTGCCAAAGGGGCACCCTCCCTGTGTGTCCGGGGAGGTCATTTATCTAGGAGAGATCTCAGCTTTCTAGGTGGTTTTATGCCCATCTTCCCTTTTGCTTCTGCCTCCCCCCAAAAACCTGAGTGCATCCCAGCTGAGCTCAAACCGAGACATTTGGGTTTTGCTTTTGTTGGAGTTTTTAAAATCAGAATGTGGAATTATGGGGTTTGGGGGAGATAATAGAACATATGCCTTAATGATATAAATGAGCAACAACTTGTTTCTTTGATCTTCATATTCAAGGCCGGCAAATCCAGAGAAACTTACTTTTTGACACTAAAAGTAACTAAATGCAAAGGGTAGGAAGTCATTTACTGTTGTTGGCATTTTTTGAAATGTTCTTGGTTTATTGGTTTGTTTCTTCTTCCTCTTGTTTGTTGTTACGATTTATTATTATTATTATTATGCTTTATTGATATAGAGCTGTGTGTAGTTTATGTTTCGTGTTATGCCTTAGTTGGATTTGCTGCAGTTGTCGTTTGAGTGTGTGTTCGAATAGATTTTCATTTCCAGGGCAAGATTTCCTTATACTTGGCTGGAAAAGGGGCTGGAATAGATGACCTTGGGATCCCCTTCCAGGTCTGACCCCTTTCCTCTCTTTTTCCTTCCTCCTCCAAAGTCCCAGCTGCTGAAAGAGGAGGTCTCCCAGCTAAAATGCGCCCTCCAAAAGTCAGAGATGGAGGTGGCCACTCTTTGGGAAGAACTGTGGGTGACAAAACCGTTGGAGGAAGATGGGACCCGAGGGAAAATCTGGCTGCGGCAAGAGATACGGCGGCCAGACTGTTGTGGCCAGCGCACAGTGTCCACTGCCACACGACGACACAGAACCCCAACGGGAAATGCTTCCAGCCCAGACTCTACCTGTGGCCATGCCTCCTCTCCGCCTGAAGAACCATCTACTCTTCCCTCAGAGGAGGACCAGCCCGTCCCGATAACGAAGGATCGGTTCCAGAGAGAACAACGATCAGACCCAACATTACAGGTGGCCTGGTCATTGGCGAGGGGTGAGGCACATGCCACTTGGCCAAACAAGCGCGCCAAGTTCGTGGTGACAGATGGCCTGCTCTACTGTGAATTTTGGCCAAAGAACTTTAAGGGAGACTGGTCACCACAAGAGCAACTCCTGGTCCCAACTACATACAGGGCCAAGCTCCTCAGCCTGGCACATGGCCACCCCAGGCGCCATACAGGAGTCACCCGGACGAAGGACAGACTTAAGAAGGCTTCCTTTTGGGTTTCCAAGACTCGCCAGGAAGCAGACAGCCAGCCAGAAACCTGCTACACTAACCCTACAAGGTGCACTTTGCTCAATGTTTATATCCTACCTTCCCTCTCATAAGCTCCTTATGCCAGAGGCTCACCCACAACAACCCTGTGAGGCAGGACAGGCAGAAAGAAGGGGGGAAGACTGCCCCCAAGATCACGCAGAGAGTTCCACAGCTGAATGGGGCAGGATTTGAACCTGGGTCTTGCAAGTTTTATGCTCCCTGACCTCCCATTTTGTCCACCCACCTACCATGTATCTGTTCCTCATGCAACAGAGGAAGGAGACGCTTCAGGCTTTGCTCCAGATGCTCAGTTCAGGCCCCAACATGATTCTACACCGAATCCAGCCCCGATTCTGCCTACAAAAAGTGGCTGAAGCCTGGCTCCAGAGGGTCTCTATGTGTCCCTATGATGCTACGCATATCTCTATGTAACTCTATGTGCTCCTGAGGGGAAGAAGGCCAGGGCAACCCTCCAGACAATCCTGGCCCAGAAAGCCCCACATCCTCCTCCAGGCAGAACGGCCTGGAAGCAGCCCAGCAGCGGCCTCCCAAACGCTCGCCCTCCCCGCGCAGTTGGACAGGAGGGCCAGGGGGTGCATGCGAAGGAGGGGGATGCCAGCCCCAAGAGGATCCTCCCCTCCTCAACCCCCCTGCTCACTGCAAAAGCCACGGGCCCCTCTTCAGTCCAGCCCCACCAGCCAGAAGCTGAGCCTGGGAAGACCCCCACCACCAAAGGAGACCCAAGAGAGCCACCAGCATCTTCTAAACTTCATTCAAAAACATTAATACATTGACTGTACTAAATTATCCGCTCCGGCCAGCAGTGCTCCTGGCAATACTCCGACCCGGACAGGAGCTCCTGCCGAGACCAAGAAATGAGCGGGTCATGCTGAGAGAGCCAAGCCATGCCTAACACCAATCGGGAACGATGGACTGCCGCCAGCAAAAACCGGAGCTCCTCCACCTGGCCCTGGATCTCAAGGTGGAGCACCGGAGTGTGATGCGTCACTGGGCCAGACCGGAGAAGCCGTCCATTGATCGTCTCCACTGGCCTGGGCTTGGGCAGAGCCTCCATCAGGATGCCATGACGTCGGGCAAAGGCAGACCATCTGACAAACTGTATCTACATATTTAAAAGCAGTGTTTATAAACAAAGAAGAGAGAACTAAGGACTGGGGATGTCTCCCCTTTGGCCACTGGTTCACTGTGAGCCGTCCCAGGTCCATCGCCTGGCCAGCAAAACCTCTGGCCTGAGAGGCCCTCGGTTCCAGTTGGCAGACGCCGTTCTGCAGAGCCAAGGGAGGCGGAGGTGGCTGAGGGCAGAGCCACCCCCAAAGACAGCAAGGCCTTTGCCCCCCTCCCCAACCAGGCAAAATTCTTCTGGGGACCCCAGACTGGGACACCTCCCCTGCCCCCCTTCATCCCTGGGGCAGCTCCATCCCACAGGCTTTTATTTGTTTGTTCTATACATATATGCAAAGAAAGCAAAGCATGTCTCCATAGCAGAGGAGCAGAGAAGGGGAAAGGGGAGGAGAGGGGTAGGGAAAGGCAGTGGGGGGAGAGGAGAGGGGCATAAGGGGGAGGGGAAAAGCACAGAGTAACTTAGACATACTTCTGTCTATTAGTAGTTTAGTGTGCAAGAAGCCTGTAACCATCATTGAATGGGAAAGGAAACAATCCTTGTATCTCAGTCATTCCAAAGTTCAGCTCTCCTCTCTGGTTCCCTGTATTCTCATCTCATTTCCATGTATTCCTCCGCTGCCATCCACTTATTTCCATCTTCTTGTCTTGTTTTCCCTGCTGCTGCTGCGGAGGACATAGATCACCTGTCCATATTCCAGAATTCAAGCAGTTTACATTTCCATTCTTCTATAGAAGAAGGAATTGTACTAGATTCCCAATATTTAGCCAGGACTATTCCAGCCAATGTACAAAACCAAACTGGCTTTATTTTGGATCCTTTTAGAATGAGTTGTATCTGCTCTATTTAAAAGAAATAACTCTGGTCAGAAGGGAATCTTGACTTGTGTCTTTGGCCAAAATGTTTCAATGGGGGTCCATTGCCCCCGGCTGCGATGCAGAGCGCCTCTTCTATCTTTACGTTTCCCATCATGACGTTTAGACCTCTTAGAAAGTCGCGAGGGTCTGAAATTCCATCTATGGAATACTTTTAAGTAGTTTTCTTTTAATATATCTATTGCATTTGGTGCATTTTTGATTGGTTTTCCGTTCATGTTCCCACGCGCCGAAAGGTATTGATTTCCCTATAGTCTGCATCCAGCGAATCATTGACTCTTTAATTGTTTCGTCTTTCAAGTCAATATCTAGTAATAAGAGTTTGTATGCTTATTTTATAAAACCTTTTTCTCCTCCCGTTAGTCTTTTATCACCATCGAACGCCTCTTCTGCGTCCCGTAGGATCATGGCCAACTTCTTGTCGTTATAACATTCAAATCTTCAGTGATATCTAATGTGACTCATTTTCTCTCCTTGGCCTTTTTGGCCAGGAACCGCCTTGATCTTCGTGAAGGGTTCGGTTTACTATTCCCTTCAATCTCTCTGCCAAGACTGCAGTAAAAATCTTCCAGTCGGCGTTTAGAAAGGAGGTTGGTCTATAATGTTTTGGTTCATCTTTGTTCTTATTTTCTTTCGGTATGAAGGTAATATACGCTTCCTTCCAAGAGTCTGGAATACCAAGTGATTTAATGTGGTCTAATGTCTCTTTTAGAGGATGGATCGGAGCGTCTGCAGTTGCTGGTATTCCATCTGGACCCAGAGTCTCATTGGGTCTTAATCTCTTTCTGGCTTCCAGCTCCAGAGCCACGAGGGGAAGGGGACCCTTCCTCCTCTCTTCTCACTCTCCCCAGAATGGAGCCAATACAGTGTCAGGCATCTGCTGCTCCATCCATCCATTTTTCAGTTTAACGTTTTAATAATATCTTGGCATTAACACTCAAGTTCTCAAGTTCAGGTTCAGCAACACACATTACTTTGGCGCTCTGAAATGTCACCAGAGCGTCATCCTCTTCAGGAATGTAGTCAATACAGGTCCACCTCCATTCTCCTTGCTTTCAAAGGGCATCACAATCTGCTCTCTAGAGATGCCAGAAGGGAAGTCGCCTCCAGAACATGTGCAGAAGTCTTTAGATCCTTAGTCTCATGGTACTTGTTGAATGCTTGAATAAAGCGGTCTATGTCTATAAGGAAAACAACATCAAGCACTGAGGACACTGAGGTCCCAATTACAACATTACTTGCCTTTTTCTCAAACTGCCTCAGACTCAGGGCCCATTCAGACCCCCCTTTACCCCGGGTCAGGAGCCGATTGGGGGCAGGTCAGAGGGCCAGGGCAAGCCAAGGCTATGCTCTGCAGCAGGGAACTCCCTGAAGGGTTTCTGGCTGGTACTTGCTGACATCCCTGGACTACATGATTCTGCCTCTGCAAAACCTCTTGAGCATCTGGTTAGAAAGGAGGAGGAGGAGGAGGAGGAGAGTAAGGCCTGGACAACATTTCCCAACCCACAGGGAAACCCAATCTAGGTTTCTTTGTTCTGTGCACAGAATGATTACTATTGGATGGAACAGCCTTTAACCCTGGTTTCCAGTTTCTGACAGGGTTTATTTGGGCTTCTCCTTTATGGACTGTTTGGGAGAAAGCCATTTTGGTCTGGGTTTATGTTGGGAAATGTAGTTCTTTCTTGAGGATCGTTAGAAACTCAGAAAGTAAGCAAGACTGTTTAATCTCACTAGCAGAGCTTACTCAGCAGGAAAATGATGATGATGATGATGATGATGATGATGATGGGGCAAGCAGGAAGAAAGACTTTATCTAGCTCAGGGGTAGGCAACCTTTTTGAGCTGGGGGCCGGGTTGCTGTCCCTCAGACAACTGGGGGGCCGAAGCCAAAAAATAAATAATTAAATAAATTTAAATAAATAAATAAATAAATAAATAAACTGGGACAAATGGAGGACAAACATTTCAAATGGAGGACACTTTTTAAAAATGGAGGACACGCTAAAAAAATTTGCTGATTTTTTTAAAATGTTAATATAAATACATGTTTCTGAGGCTTCCATAGACAATTGCCCCCCTTGTCCGCCGCTTGCTTGCCTGCCTCCTCCTGATAGGCCAAAGGCCCCAGGCCCTCACGCGAGAGGCCAAAGGCTCCAGCGGCAATCGGTGGCAGGACCGGGCTGGGGCCGGTCCCAAGGCCTTGCTGGGCCACATCTGGTCCGCGGGCCGCAGGTTGCCTACCCCTGATCTAGCTCACTCCTCTCCAGCCACGTCTCCCCAATAAAACACACGCTCACTTGGTTAAAAGGGAAAAAGGAAATAAGTTGACTTCCAAAATCATGTGTATAAACAAGTACTTCATGTTGCAAGAAAAAAAATGAGGTAGAAAAGGTAGTCTCCGGGCATCTTAAGAGGGATGCTCTCTCAGCCTCTTCTCAGCTCCAGGCAAAGGCATGCTGATGAGTTGGTAAGCAAGTTTAGTAATGGAGTCTCATCTCGACTGCTTCTTCACCCCAAGAACAAAGGTAATACAGTACTGTAATGGCGTCCTCATGGTAAACAGGAACGTGAGGAGGGGTTTATTACTGGGGCAATAAAACCATAGACATGTATTGCTAGAAAGTCTTAGCATGCGAAGTTGCTGTATGCCAACAGTTTATCCCGTTTGCTCAAAAAGATTTCGTCCTCTCTGCTAATAATTTATAATCTCAATTTAACCGTGGAATTGGTCTAGAATTCTTTTAATTCCGTTAAAACAGATGTCAGGATAGAATAAATAATAATAATAATAATAATAATAATAATAATAATAATAATAAATTTATTATTTTTATACCGCCCTTCCATAGATCAGGGCGGTTCAGAGCAAAATCATAGAATCATAGAATCATAGAGTTGGAAGAGACCCCAAGAAGGGCCCTGATCCAGTCCAACCCCCTTCTTCTGCCATGCAGGAAATCCAAATCAAAGCATTCCCATTGACAGATGGCCATCCAGCCTCTGTTTAAAGACCTCCAAGGAAGGAGACTCTATCACCCTCCGAGGAAGGAGTGCATTCCACTGTCGAACAGCCCTTACTGTCAGGAAGTTCCTCCTAATGTTCAGGTGGAATCTCTTTTCCTGCAGCTTGCATCCATTGTTCCGGGTCCTGTTCTCTGGAGCAGCAGAAAACAAGCTTGCTCCCTCTTCAATATGACATCCCTTCAAATATTTAAACAGGGCTATCATATCCCCTCTTAACCTTCTCTTCTCCAGGCTAAACATCCCCAGCTCCCTGAGTCTCTCTTCCTAGGGCTCCATGCTTTCCAGGACCTTCACCATTTTAGTCTCCCTCCTTTGGACACATGGCTCCAGTTTCTCAATGTCCTTTTTGAATTGTGGTGCCCAGAACTGGACACAATATTATCCCAGGTGGGGCCTGACCAGAGCAGAATACAGTGGCACTATTACTTCTCTTGATCTAGACACTAGACTTCTATTGATGCAGCCTAAAATAGCATTGGCCTTTTTAGCTGCCGCATCACACTGTTGACTCATGTTCAACTTGTGGTCTACTTGGACTCCTAGATCCCTTTCACACGTAGTTTCATTCAGCCAGGTGTCCCCCATAATCCTATATCTGTGCATTTTATTTTTACGCCCTCAGTGCAATACCTTACATTTCTCCGTGTTGAATTTCATTTTGTTAGCTTTGGCCCAGCTTTCTAGTCTATTCAGGTCATTTTGAATCTTGATCCTGTCCTCTGGAGTATTAGCTATTCCCCCTAATTTGGTATCATCTGCAAATTTGATAAGTATGCTTCCAATTCTGTCATCCAGGTCATTGATAAAGATGTTGAATAGCACTGGGCCCAGGACAGAGCCCCACTGGACACCCCACTGGTCACTTCTCTCCAGGATGAAAAGGAGCCAATATTGAGCCTCCTTTGGGTTCGGCCGGTCAACCAATTACAGATCCATGTGACAGTTACCTTGTCTAGACCACATTTTACAAGCTTCTTTGCAAGAATATCATGGGAAACCTTGTCAAAGGCCTTACTGAAATCAAGATCTACTACATCCACAGCATTCCCTTCATCTACCAAAATGGTCATTTTATCAAAGAAAGAGATCAGGTTTGTCTGGCATGACTTGTTTCTCTGAAACCCATGTTGACTTTTTGTGATGATGGCATTGCCTTCTAGATGTTCACAGACTCTCTCTTTAAGGATCTGCTCCAGAATCTTTCCTGGGATTGATCTCAGACTAACTGGAGGATCATTGTTGGGATCCTCTTTCTTCCCCTTTTTGAAGATGGGGACAACGTTTGCCCTCCTCCCGTCGGCTGGGACTTCTCCTCTTCTCCAGGAGTCCTCAAAGACTATTATGGCCAATGGCTCCGATATGACATTTGCCAGTTCTTTTAATACCCTTGGATGGAGTTCATCTGGTCCCGGAGACTTAAATTCATTGAGATTAATAAAGTGTTCCTCTACTATCTCTTGACTTATTCTGTCCTCTGCTCCATTATCCTCAGGTTGAGCCCCTTTTCCTTTTCGGAGAAGACGGAGGCAAAGAAGGTGTTGAGTAATTCTGCCTTTTCTCTGTCTTCTGTTAGCATCTTGCCATCTTCTCCATGAAGTGGCCCTACGGTTTCCTTCTTCTTCCTTTTGCTGCGGATATATATGAATTCTCTATGGGCAGCAATCCCATTATTGGCCTATGGCAAGCAATCCTAATGATTCTCTATGGGCAAGCAATCCCCATATTTCCTATGGGCAATCAATCTCCAATGTCTCTTGGGCAAGCCAATTCTCCAATGATCTCTATGGGCAGAGCAATCCCCATTATTTCTATGGGCAAGCAATCCCATTATTTCCTAATGGGCAAGCAATCTCCATGATCTCTATGAGCAAGCAATCTCCAATGATTCTCCATGGGCAAACAATTTCTATGATCTCTATGGGCAAGCAATCTCCATTATTTCCTATGGGCAAGCAATCTCAGATTCTCCATGGCAAACAAATCTCCAATGATTCTCTATGGGCAAGCAATCTCCATTATTTCTATGGGCAACAATCTCCAATGATTCTCTATGGGCAAGCATCTCCATTATTTCCTATGGGCAAGCAATCTCCAATGATTCTCTATGGGCAAGCAATCTCCATTATTTCCTATGGGCAAGCAATCTCCAATTCTTTATGGGCAAGCAATCTCCATGTATTCTATGGGCAAGCATCCATTATTTCCTATGGCAAGCAATCTCCAATGATTCTCTATGGGCAAGCATCTCCCATTATTTCCTATGGGCAAGCAATCTCCAATGATTCTCTATGGGCAAGCAATCCCCATTATTTCCCTATGGGCAGGCAATCTCCAAGATCTCTATGGGCAAGCAATCCCATATTCCTATGGCAAGCATCTCATGATCTCATGGGCAAGCAATCTCCATTATTTCCTATGGGCAAGCAATCTCAAATGATACTCTAATGGGCAAGCAATCTCCATTATTTCCTATGGGCAAGCAATCCCCATTATTTTCCTATGGGCAAGCAATCTCCAATGATTCTCTATGGGCAAGCAATCCCATTACAGTATTTCCTAGGGCAAGCAATCCCAATGATACTCTATGAGCAAGCAATCTCCATTATTTCCTAGGGCAAGCAATCCCCAATGATTCTCTATGGGCAAGCAATCTCCATTATTTCCTATGGACAAGCAATCTCCAAGATACTCATGGGCAAGCAATCCCCATTATTTCTATGGACAACAATCTCCAATGATACTCTATGGGCAAGCAATCCCATTATTTCCTATGGGCAAGCAATCTCCGATGATACTCTAGGGGCAAGCCATCTCCATTATTTCCTATGGGCAGCAATCTCGATGATACTCTATGGGCAAGCAATCTCCATATTTTCCTATGGGCAAGCAACTCTAATGAACTCTATGGCACAATCTCCTTATTTCCATGGGCACAATCTCCAATGATCTTTGGGGCAAGCCAACTCCATTATTTCCTATGGCAAGCAATCTCCATTATTTCCTATGGGCAAGCATCTCTAATGAGACTCTATGGGCAAGCAATCTCCATTATTCCTATGGGCAAGCAATCTCCATTATTTCCTATGGGCAAGCAATCTCCATGATTTCCTCTATGGGCAAGCAATCCCCATTATTTCCTATGGCCAAGCAAGCTCCGATAGATACTCTATGGGCAAGCCATCTCCATTATGTTCCTATGGGCAAGCAATCTTCGATGATACTCTATGGGCAAGCAATCCCCATTATTTTCCTATGGGCAAGCAATCTCCCAATTGATTCTCTAGTGGGCAAGCAATCCCCATTATTTCCTATGGGCAAGCAATCTCCGATGATACCTATGGGCAAGCCATCTCCATTATTTCCTATGGGCAAGCAATCTCCGTGATACTCTATGGGCAAGCCATCTCCATTATTTCCTATGGAAGCATCTCCAATGATTCTCTATGGGCAAGCAATCCCCATTAATTTCCTATGGGCAAGCAATCCCCATTATTTCCTATGGGCAAGCAATCTCCAATGATACTCTATGGGCAAGCAATCCCCATTATTTCCTATGGGCAAGCAATCTCCAATGATTCTCTATGGGCAAAGCAGCTCCATTATTTCCTATGGGCAAGCAATCTCCAATATTCCTATGGGCAAGCAATCTCTAATGATACTCTATGGCAACAATCTCCATTATTTCCTATGGGCAAGCAATCTCAATGAATACTCTATGGGCAAGCAATCTCCATTATTTCCTAGGGCAAGCAACTCCCATTATTTCTATGGGCAAGCACTCAATGATACTCTATGAGCAAGCAATCTCCATTATTCCTATGGGCAAGCAATCTCAATGATCTCCATTGGCAACAATCTCCAATGATTCGCTATGGGCAAGCAATCTCCATTATGTTCCCTAGGGGCAAGCAATCTCCAATGATTCTCTATGGGCAAGCAATCTCCATTACAGTTTCCGGAGACAAGCAATCTCCAATGATTCTCTATGGGCAAGCATCTACATTTTCCATGGGCAGCAATCCCCATAATTTCCTATGGGCAAGCAATCCCCATTATTTCCGATGTGCAAGCAATCTCCATGATACTCTATGGCGCAAGAATCTCCATTATTTCCTATGGGCAAACAATCTCCAATGATTCTCTATGGGCAAGCCCCCCAAATCCTCACATTATTTCCTATGGGCAAGCAATCTCCAATGATACTCTATGGGCAAGCAATCCCCATATTTCCTATGGGCAAGCATCTCCAATGATACCTATGGGCAAGCAATCCCATTATTTCCTATGGGCAAACAATCTCCCTGATTCTCTATGGGCAAGCAATCTCCATTATTTCCTATGGGCAAGCAATCTCCCATTAGTTCCTATGGGCAAGCAACCTCCAATGATACCTATGGGCAAGCAATCCCCTTATTTCCTATGGGCAAGCAATCCCATGATTCTGCTATGGGCACAGCAATCTCCATTATTTCCTATGGGCAAGCAATCTCTAATGATACTCTATGGGCAAGCAATCTCCATTATTTCCGATGGGCAAGCAATCTCTAATGAACTCTATGGGCAGCAATGTCCTATTCCTATGGGCAAGCAACTCCATTATTTCCCTAGGGGCAAGCATCTCCAATGATTCTCTATGGGCAAGCAATCTCCATTATTTCCTATGGGCAAGCAATCTCCAATGATTCTCTATGGGCAAGCAATCCCACATTATTTCCTATGGGCAAGCAATCTCTAATGAACTCTATGGGCAAGCAATCCCATTATTTCCTATGGGCAAGCATCCCATTATTTCCGATGGGCAAGCCATCTCCCATTATTTCCTATGGGCAAGCAATCTCCGATGATACCTATGGGCAAGCATCTCCATTATTTCCTATGGGCAAGCAATCTCTAATGATACTCTATGGGCAAGCATCTCCATTATTTCCTATGGGCAAGCAATCTCCAATGATTCTTATGGGCAGCAATCTCCATACTTTTTCCTATGGGCAAGCAATCTCCATTATTTCCTAGGGCAAGCAATCTCCAATTGATTCTCTATGGGCAGCAATCTCCATTTTTCCTAATGGCAAGCATCCCAATGATTCTCTATGGGCAAGCAATCTCCCTTACATATTTCCTATGGGCAAGCAATCTCCAATGATACTCTATGAGCAAGCAATCTCCAATGATTCTCCATTGGCAACAATCGTCCAATGATATCTATGGGCAAGGCAATCTCCATTATTTCCTATGGGCAAACAATCTCCAATGATTCCTCTATGGGCAAGCAATCTCCATTATTTTCCTATGGGCAAGCAATCTCCATGATACTCTATGGGCAAGCCATCTCCATTATTTCCTATGGGCAAGCAATCTCCGATGATACCTATGGGCAAGCAATCTCCATTATTTCCTATGGGCAAGCAATCTCCATATTCCTATGGAAAAGCAAGCTCCAATGATACTCTATGGGCAAGCAATCCCCATTTATTTCCCTATGGGCAAGCAATCTCCGATGATACCCTATGGGCAAGCCATCTCCATTATTTCCTATGGGCAAGCAAGCTCCGATGAACTCGATGGGCAAGCAATCTCCATTATTGTCCTATGGGCAAGCCAAATCTCTCAATGATCTCGATGGTCAAGCAATCTCCATTATTTCCCCC
>NC_056528.1:10186-171309 GCF_019175285.1 Sceloporus undulatus | reverse complement strand
GGAGATTGTTTGCCCATAGGAAATAATGGAGATTGCTTGCCCATAGAGAATCATTGGAGATTGTTTGCCCATAGAGTATCATTGGAGATTGCTTGCCCATAGGAAATAATGGGGATTGCTTGCCCATAGAGAATCATTGGAGATTGCTTGTGTAAGAGAAATTTCAGGAAACTTAGATTTCTAGGATTGGCAGATCAATAGGATCAGCAAGAGGACCTAGTAATTGAAAATCCACAAGTTTATTTCCAATTGTCGACAACGGAAAACATTGAACTCAGTGGAATTCAAGTTCCAAAAAGCTGAGAACCCCGAACAAGACAAAATGGCTCTTTTTATCATTATTCAAGACAAAGGAGCTTCTTCAATACACCTGATTGGCTAATTACAATTTAAACATACAGAATTCTTACAATCAGAACAGAAATACATGCATACATTAAAAGTGCATCATCACTCCTTACCCCTCCTTTAGGAATTCAGTGGCTTTCCCTCCTAACCTTGCTTCTGAATGTCTACTATGTATCCTTATCTGAGTACTGTAGTTTATGTTATGTCTTTGTACTGGTGCCAGCTTCCATCCAGGTCAAGATGCCCTAGTTACTCCTTTGCTCTAGTAACTGCAAGCCTTTATTTAAAAACCATCTCTCTGGCTGACAAAGGGGACTCCATCTTTCTATAGTTTTTATATTTCAAAAAGGAATTTCCACCACACTCTCTGCAAGAAGGAAGGAAGGAAGGCGCCATCTGAGCGCTTACCATCCGCAGAGTTGCCTGCAGGATCTCTTCTTCTGTCCTGCCCTTCAGGCAAGGAACCGTCTCAAGGGAACCGGACGCTTGGCACCAGCAGCAGCAGCAGCAGCGGTGGCAGCCATTTTATGGAGGAATAAAACAAATGGTTGCCCTGCCTGACTTTCGCTTGGTGGGGCTGCCAGAACCAGACCTTGAAGCAGCTTGAAGGCACACCTACATCTACTATATGTATATATATATTCTTATGAGATGTAGATAGATATAGATATACACACACAGAGATGCATGCATTCTTCTGGGGTGTGTGTGTGTGTGTGTGTGTGTATACATATGAGATATAGATAGATACACAAGACACATTTTCCTGTTTTATGTATATAGATATAGACATATAGATATAGGAGGAGTCTATATGGGTATATCGATAACGATACTTCTGCTCCATCTATCTCTATCTCTATGGGGCGAATGGCCTCCTCTGCCTGCCTTTGGGCCAGAAGGGGCACCCGGGCGCCCAGCCGACTCCGAGGAAGACCGGAAGGAAGGGGAGGAGCCAGGAGGGGCGGGGCCTTGGCTCCCTCCGCCTCTGACGTCAGCGCGCTCCCGGAAGCAGACGCAGCAGGAGGAAGATGGCGGCCTCGGCGTCGAAGGCCGTGGCGGTGACCCTGGCGGCAGCGAAGCCGGCCGGGCTGCTGGGGGTGAGTCCGGCCGCTCCCTCCCTGGCTCCCTGCGAAGGCAGCCCTGGCCCTGAACAAGCCTTCTTCCCGGCAGGTCCCCCTCCGCAGAGCCCTGGCCTCCTCCTCTTCCTCGGGCGCCTCTCCGCCGCGGATCAAGCGCTTCGCCGTCTACCGCTGGAGCCCGGAGAGCCCCGGGGAGAAGCCCCGCATGCAGACCTACGAGATGGACCTCAACAAGTGAGCCGGAGCGGGAGCAGGGGGCCCGGGGCTGGCGGTGGCGGCCTCGGGGCTGACTCTGCCTGCTTCTCCCGCCGTCCAGGTGCGGGCCCATGGTCCTGGACGCCCTGATCAAGATCAAGAACGAGGTGGACCCCTCCCTGACCTTCCGCCGCTCCTGCAGGGAAGGCAAGCCCAGGGCAGGGCAGAGGGGGCACCCGGGGGCCCTTCCTTGGAAGCAGGCCCCTGCGGGAAGGCGCCCAGGGCAACGCATGGCGGCACCGGCCCAGAGCAGGAGGCCTGGGCACCGCTGCCAGGCTCAGCCCTGCCAGCGCTGGCTCTCCAGAGGCAGAGGCACCAGCAAAGCAGCCCTGGCCAGGAGGAGCAGATCAGGGCGCTGACGGCTGGCTCTCCTCCCCCTTCCCTCCAGGCATCTGCGGCTCCTGCGCCATGAACATCGGCGGGGGCAACACGCTGGCATGCACCAAGCGCATTGACACCGACCTCAGCAAGGTCACCAAGATCTACCCTCTGCCCCACATGTTCGTGGTGAAGGACCTGGTCCCAGTAAGCGCTCCCTGGGAAAGAAGGCAGCCCTCAGCTGGGAGGGGGGTTGCTTGCCCCTCTGCCTTGCTATGCGCGCGCATGGATGCAGGGGGAAGCCTGCCAAGTGTGGCTGCGGAGGGAGGGGAACCCTGCCCTCTTCTTTTGGCTTTGGAATCATTTCCAGGCAGCAATGGAAAGGGGGAGAATAAAAGCTCTGCCCGCCTTGCAGCAGTCTGTCCAGACGTCTCTGGCTGCGTCTCCCAGTGCACTTGGTGCTCTGCCCGCCTTCCCCAGAACCACTCGCGTTGTTGTTGCCCACAGAAGCCCACGGAGGAGGGGAGGTGTCTCCGGAGCCCCCTCTGAAGCCCGCCAGCCAGCCAGCCAGCCAGGCTTCAGGTGGCCTCCTTTCTCCATCAGAAAAGGGCTGGGCTTCTCCAGCGCAGGCAGCCTTGGCTCTCCTTCCCTTTCTCTCCTCAGGACCTGAGCAACTTCTATGCCCAGTACAAAGCCATCCAGCCTTACCTGAAGAAAAGGGACGAGTCCAAGCAAGGCAAAGAGCAGTACCTCCAGTCCATCGAGGATCGTGAGAAGCTGGTCAGTAGTAGCCTTGCTCCCTGCTTCTCCCAGCCCTTCCGCCGAGCTCCACAAAGGCCACTGCTCTCAGGCCAACGCAGCCAGCTTGGCCAAGGCTCCCTCAGGACCCAGGCGGAGGAGGAGAGGAAGCAGCCACTGCCACTGCCCTGGGAGAGGAGGGTTTAGGGGTGGTATTGTGGCCCCTGGGTCTGGGAGAAAGCCATGTCTCCCGCCTTCCCCACGGCTGGCCTTCCTCCTCTGCCCCTAGGATGGGCTGTACGAATGCATCCTGTGCGCCTGCTGCAGCACCTCCTGCCCCAGCTACTGGTGGAACGGGGATAAGTATTTGGGGCCAGCCGTCCTCATGCAGGTAAGCAGGGCAGGCGGGCTGAACGCATGCCCCGGTGGTGGCATGGGGGGTCCGGCAAGAGAGGACAGTGGGGGACAGGGCAAGGGGCATGACTGCTGAGGCTCAGCCCCATTCTGCCTCCAGGCCTATCGCTGGATGATTGACTCCCGGGATGAATACACGGAGGAGCGCCTGGCACAGCTCCAGGACCCCTTCTCCCTCTACCGCTGCCACACCATCATGAACTGCACTAAGACCTGCCCCAAGGTGGGTGCCTCCCCTGCTCCCTGCCTTTCCCCCCACTTCACCCCGGTCGCATGGGGCTGAATCCAGGCTGCCGGGACAGGCGTTTGGAGAATCTGCCGGAGCGGACGTTGCCTGGCTAGCCTCCTTTGGCTGCCCCCATCCAAACCTTGACCCTCGCTTCTGGAAGGAGGCAGGCACTCATGTCGCATTTGGGGGGTCAGTCCCCTTTGGGGCTGGACTGACTCCTCCATACATGAGGGGCAGCTCATTGCCAGGCCTTAGTCCCTGGGGGGCATCTCTGCAGGGGACCCTCATTTGACCTTGCTCCAAGTGTGTGTGTTGGGGGGGGGATGCTGCATTCGGCCACTTGCTCCGTCTCTCTTTGCAGGGGCTGAACCCCGGCAAAGCCATCGCAGAAATCAAGAAGATGATGGCCACGTACAAGGAGAAAGCGGCCTTTGCCTGAGCCCCGGACCCTCTGCTTCGCAGCCCCACGGCTGCTGCTTCCTGCTGGGAACCGGAGGGAATTCCTCCGGAGGGAATGAGTGGGTTGGGGGCAGCTTTTGGTGTGTGTTCTGTCCGTAGGCGCTTGGCGCACGCGCGGCAGCCCTTCTTGGACTAATAAAGTGCTTCTTGGTTAGCCTGCTCCTTGGCTCCGGACTCTGCCTTCTCCCTGCCTGCCTTTCCAAGGACGGGCCCCTCTTCCCACGGCTGGCTCTTGGGGGGTTCTGGTTTGGGGTGGATGGAGGAGTGGGAGGACAAGGGACCTCAGGGGTCGGAGGGGGGTTGGGTTGTTGGGGTGCACTGGGGACAACCACTGCCCACTTTGCAAAACAAGGCCCCATGGATGTTGGCTTGTTCCTCGGGAGCACTGCTCCTCCGCACCTGGTTTTGGGACGGAGGGGCTGCTGCTGGGGTGAAGCCTCCCCAGGATCCCTGGCCCTTTGGCTGCTGACCCAGGCCCTGCCCTCTCCCCTTTCTTCTAGGGAGCCCCCTTTGGGGTGGGGCAGGAGACCTTGGGGGCCCTGGGCTCCTCTCCAGGGCCTCCCTCCTTCCTGAGCCTGGGCCCATCTCTCCAGGCTCCTGGGGCTGCTGAGCCACCATGAAACCTCTGGGTCACACTCTCTCAGCCTCCCAGGGCCCTTCTCCACCGGAAGTCCCGCCGCCGGGGCGGAAGCGCTGCGTCCGAAAGGGGCGGGGCTAGGCCTGCCGGAGCCCCTCCTTCGCTTGGCTTCGGGCCCAGGGCCCCGAGTGGAGCCTCTCCGGGGCCCTTCCTCCTTCCTTGGGAGGAGGCCCCAGCCAGCCCTGCCTTTGTTTGGGGAGCGGGAGCGGCGGCGCCACTTCCGCCTGCCTGCCTGCCTGCTTCCCTCCTTCGCCGCCGCTGCTCCGGCTGCTCCTTGCGGGGAAGGCGCCCCAGGCTCCCGGTGAGGAGGAGGAGGAGGAGAGCCAGGGGAAGAAGAGCTGGCTGCGGAGGGAGGGAGGGAGGGTTAGGCGGGGAAGCCTCGGGGAAAGGGGCTGCGGGCGCCCGGGCTCCCTGGGCCTGGCTCTGCCCGGATGTTTGCCTTGGCGCCTGCTGCTGGGCTTGCGCTCCTCCTCGCGAAGCCGGATCAGCGGCGGGGGAAGGGGAAGGGGAAGGGGAAGGGGAAGGAAGGGCGTCCCCAGGAGAAGCAGGAAGCGCTGGTTCCGGGTCTGGCCAGGACAGGCGCTCGCAGCCCGGCGGCCGAGGCCCCTCTCGGTCCCTTGCCGCCCTCCCCGCCTCCCCGGGGGCCTCTTCGGGAGCCAGGAGCCAGGCGCTGGGCTGCCTTCCCGACCCCCGAGGGAGGCTTCCCCTGCTGAACGCCTGCCTGGGCCCAGGCGCTGCGCCCCAGAGGAGGCCCTTCCTTCCCAGCCAGAGGAGCCAGGCTGACTCGGCTCGCCCTCCTCCTCCTCCTCCTCCTCCCTCCAGGCCTTGCCAGCTGCAGGAGAGGCCTCTTCCGCGAGGCCCCCAAGAGGCCGGGGAAGCGAGACAGAGCCCCGGGCCTGGCATGGTAAGGGGGCGGGGCTCTGGGGCAGGGGAGGGAGGGGCTTCAGGGGGCTCTCCGTCTCGGCCGAGCAGCCCCAGCCCCCCCCCGGAAAACCCCCCCCCCCCCAAAAAGGACGGCAGGGCTTTGGGGGATTCGCCTTGCCTTCAATGGGGTGGATCCACTGGCAGCTTACCCCAAGAAATCAGGGCTCCATCTCATTTGGGGAGAGCCCCAGAGAGGGAGGGTGCCCCTTGCGGTCGGCTGGGTTGGGGGGCGCTGGAGGCCTCGAGGGGTCCAGTGCCAGAGCCCTGCCTTCCTTCCCTCCCTTCTCCAGGAGGTCAGTGGCTACCAGAGGAAGGCCTGGAAGGTGGCCCTTTGTCGGTTGCTCTCGGTGCTCACCCTGGGGCTCCCGCTCCTCGTCTTCCATTGGAAGCCCCGCCTGGAGCTCCAAGCCAAGTGCAGCCGCTGCCCCCTCCGCCAGGCCAACTGGGTGCTCATCCGGGTGAGTGTGTGCCAGGCCAGGAGGACCTTGGCCAGGAGCCCCTCACCCCCTGGCAAAGGCCAGGCTCCTCTGCTGGTGCTGCCTTTTCAGAGCTGAGCCTGGAGCCTTAGGGAGGGCTGAGGGGTGCCCCATGCCCCCTCAGGAGTCTCCATGCCCAGGGCAGCATCTTAGCAGCCTGCCATGGGGTCTTTGCTGCCTGTCTGGAAGTAGGTGAATGTGGGCACAGGTCAGGGCCCTGGCAGGCCAACAAGTGGACCCAGTGGCTTCCCTGGACCCATTGGGAGGGAGGCTTCCAGTGGCAGCTTCTGGGTCTCTTCCTTTGAGGTTTGTGTGAGGGTGGGATGGCAACCTTCTCCTGCCCTTGGAAACTCTGGACCCGTCCTCACGTCCTTTTCTAGGACCAGTTTGGACAACACTTCACCGCCCGCGTGGAAATGGAGCAGGTGGAAGGAGGCGGGTGAGTGACAAAGCATGCGGATGAACCAGAAAATGCCACGCTGGGCTGGAATACAGCCCTGGATCTGTGTCCAACGTCTTTGCCTTTGGCTCTCTGGTCAGAGAGAGACCTTGGAAACATTCAGCTGGAATGAAACTCCACAAAACACTTTGAGCTGCTTCTGCCACCTGCTTTGGGCTGGATGCTGGGAAGGGCTGCTCCTTCTTCCAAAGCCCCCAGAATGCCAGCTGATGCCCCCAGGCTGCACCTGCCTTCCCTGCTGCCCAGGCCTGTCCAAAGCCAAGCCCTTCCTTAGGCCTGGCCATCGAGAGCGGGGCATGTTTCCCTGGGCTCAGAGAGAGCCTGAGTCACGGTCTTTGATGTGGTTTCACACGTCTTAATGTAACCGGGATGTGTTCAGGTGCAAGTGCCTTGGGAAAGTGTACTTGTTCACACTTTACCTTTTGGAACAGTTTATTTATTTTGCCTTCTTGCCTCACAAAGCCTTGAGCATGGAGGAGGCGATGGGAGAAGCAGCGTTGCAGTGGGAGTGCTGGGTGACGAAGAGGAGAGCAGAGAGACAGCCGGGCTCCACCAGAAAGAGGAGGAGGAGGAGGAGGTGAGTCTGCCTCACTGGCGGTTGCAGCACTGCCCTCTTCTCGCCTTGCAGTAAGGGAGGCCCTTTCACAAACACGTGCCCCTCTTGCTATCTGGGACACAGACTGGGCTAAGCTGCCTTTACAGGCACCAAAACCTGATGGTTCCAGGAAGGTTCACTTTTGCAGCTTCCGACTGTCGTTCAAGTGCTTTGTGCTGTTGCCTTTGTTCACCTCAGCCCTAAGATGTAAGATGGAGTGGGGGGGTTCTCCCCAGGTTTCAGTTCCAGCCCTTCTTCCTTCCTTCCTGGGGGCCACTCAGTCTCCTGGGTGACTTTGGGGGGTCCCTACCCACCTGAGGGGAGTATGCTCTTAACTGACATTTCTGTTCTGTTTAGAAAGGGGTTGTTCGCTACTACGTTTTCGAAGGCTTGCGCTACATCTGGATAGAGAAGCGGCAGTCCTTCTGCAAAGCCAGGTCAGCCTCTTGTAGTTGGGCTCCATGCTTTGTGTCCCTTCGCTTGCTGCGGCAAAGTGTGTGGTTCGTGTGTCTCTGCAGATGTTCCTCTCTGCTGTCCCCCACAAGAGAACTAAGGCAGTGTCCTTCTGTCTGCTTGGCACAGGGGCCTAACCGGGCTCTAAATGAGCCCTTGTGTTTTTCGGTGCTTTCTGACTGGGAATGTTCCTGTGGCATCTTGTGGCATCATAGGAGCCCAGCCCACCGTGGCACAGAACTTTTCAAAAACAAATGGTCACTTTTGGTGACTGATACACAATGTTTTTTTTCTTCTTCTTTCTTTTATATGCATTTTTCAGCCTGTTGGATGAAAGCTGGACGTGTGCAGAGATTCGCCTCTCCCACTTTGGGCTGAGTGCTGAAGAACAGGCTACCAGGTGAGGAATGGGCAACACGCGTCCCTCCAGGAAGGTCTCCAAGCCCCTTCAGGGCCCAAGGGCTCTCCAGGACGCGCTCTTTCCTTACCAAACTCCTCCTGATTTCTAAGGGTGCTTTCACAGTTCTGCCAAGGACTTTAGAGCGTTTTAAAATCTGCCACAATAAATGGATGCTGCTTGCCTTTGGGGCACCCGTCCTGAGCTGTTGAGCCCCATGCCGACAAGGGGAGGAGGGGGAGGCAGCATGGGGTACAGGTGCCTCTGTGGCTTAGCTGGCGCAGAGGCAGTGCGATGCCAGTCTCTGCTGGGAGGAAGACCCTGCCATGGGGCATACTGTTGAGTGGGTTATCAGTTCCTGTCGCGACAAAAGGTCTGGCCTGGACAGGCCCTGGGATGGAGCCAGCAGGGTCCTCCTCCATCCCAGTCTCCCCATGGAGCACACCTGGGGGCCTTCTGCAGTTGTGGGGATTTCTGCAGTTGTTGGGCTGGAACCCCTCAGAAGTGTTGTTGGCCTTTAAATTTTTGTGAAAGGAATGGCTGGTGGTTTTCCTTTTCTAATTTTTACATCCTGAGGTTTCAAAAGCCATGTTCAGTGGGTCTCCGGTGTTTCAGCATTGTTCCCCCCAACCCTGTCACTGGGCTCTGGGGGGATCCGCTCACTGCCCCCCCCCCCCCACACCCCCAATGCTTTCAACAGGAGGAAGCTGTACGGACCCAACCTGATTGATGTCCCTGTGAAGTCGTACCTCCGGCTGCTGAGGGACGAGGTGGGTGGCTGAGCCTGAGCTGAGGGAGGGGTCCCACTTATGGGCTGGTGAAGGGTGCATGGGAGGGGGCAGCGGAGCACCCTTTCCCCAGTGGTGGGGCATCATCCTCCAGGCAAAGTGGAGGAGCGGAGGCAGCCCTTCCAACACATGTCCCCTGCCCTGGCGTGGCACATTCCAGACTGGGAAAGGGTCCCAATCTGCCAGGCAGGACCCCCTCCAGGGCAGAAGACTCCTGCCTAGCACTGGCAGTCTGGGTCTTCTGGATCTCTCTCCTTCCTGGCAGGGATTGAACCTGCATCTATACTTTGCCAGAGCAGCACCAGAGCTGGCTGAGGGAGCGGTGGGGCAGGGGTCTCTGCCTCTTGGCCTCCCAATGACTTGCCTGCTTCTCTTTTCCTTCCCCAGATTTTGAACCCATTCTACATCTTCCAGATTTTCAGCATCTCCTTATGGCTCTGTGATGAGTATTACTCCTATGCTACATGCATCTTCATCATTTCCACTTTCTCCATAGGCATCTCTCTCTACCAGACAAGGAAGGTAGGTGCTGCCTTTACCTGGACACTTGGCGAGGGGCCTAAGCCAAGGGGTGGTTGAGGAAAGAGGGCTCTAGAGCATGAGCGGAGTGCCTTGGCCAGCAAGCACACTCTTCGGCTGCAACTCTTGCACTGTGTGCCCGGCTCCTTTGGGGATGCTCCACTGACAGCAGGCAGGGGGTCAGGAGGCATTGCAGAGCCCTGAAGCACCCCCCAAATGCCTGCCTGCCCTGGTGGCAGTGATGGTGGGGAGACCATCTCCTTTTGCTTGGCTGCCTTGAGATACGCCTTTGGTGTCCCACAGCAAAGCACCACCTTGAGGAACATGGCCAGGATGTCTGTCAGCGTCAGGATCCGCAGAGGCCCCACAGGTAGGAGGAGAAGGAGCAAGCAAGCAAGACTAAGGGGGTTGCAGTCGTAGCAGCAGCAGCAGCAACATCAACCAGAAGGGGGAGGATCCCAGCCCCTTCTTCCAAGACCCTCCAGTCACCCCCACCACCCCACTGGGAGAAGGAGCGGCATGGCCTCCTGAGGGGCCACCCCTTCTGTGTCTCCCCCAGACTCCTTCCTCCAAGCCACCTTTCTGTTGCCACGGGACACCCCCCTACACCAGGGAGCAAGTCCAGGGCCAGGCCACCCTCATCTCCTGGTTGTTAATCGGTTCCTCCCCAACGGTTGGAATGCAAAGAGGAGCAGCACCTCTGGAGTTACCACACACACACACATACACACACTTCCTTTTAACCTTCTGTCTGTTTTTATATGCAACTGTATAAATGAAGCACTGGGGGGGGGGGGAGGATGTTGGGAGCAGGAGGCGCTGCTGAGGTTCCTGTAATGTATTCCCTGGATACAATCCCTTCAGAAAAGTTTCTTCTCCTTGTTTGTCCCTGTGGGGTTCTCTGACTCTCTCCCCACTTTTTAAATGGGTTGCAGAGGAAGTGACAGTGAGTTCGACAGACCTTGTGCCTGGTGACTGCATTGTGGTGCCCCCGGATGGGATGCTCTTCCCTTGCGATGCTGCCTTGCTGACCGGCGAGTGCATGGTCAATGAAAGCCTGCTAACCGGTGAGCCTCAGCTGAGAGACTGATTTGGAAGTGGGGTCAGAGTGGGTGGGAAGCCCTGACCCACTGGGCTGCCCTTTGGGGCTGTCTGGCCTCTTGGTCTGCCCCTCAGGGCCCTGCATTGAGGCAAAGGGAGCCAGCCACTGCCTTCCTCTGCAGTGGACCTGGCTGCTGCCAAAAACCTATGTTGTTACGTTTGAGCTTGGTGGGTTTCTCCTCTGTTATTTGAGCTGTGGCTGTTAGGCCTTAAGACAAAAAGTGTGGTGCAGTAATTTGAGCATTGGACTGTGGAATCCCTGCTCAGCCATGGGAGCACCATGTGTCATCTTAGCCAAGGCACGTTCTCTCAGCCTCAGAGGAAGACAAAGGCAACCAAATCTTGCCAAGAAAACCCTATGGTAGGGCCCCCGTCAGCCAGAAACGATGTGTAGGTGCATAGCAAGAATCAGGTATTCCTTTTTGTTCGGCCATAGGGGGCCGTGCTCCTCAGGTACTAAGGGAGGGAGCCAGCATTGTCAAAGACGACCCCAGGGTCATGTGGTCAGCATGACTCCACAGGGCAGAGTACTAATGCCTTAAATCCTCAAGTGCTTCCTCTGGTCCCTTTTCGCCTTCAGGGGAGAGCATTCCGCTGATGAAGACTCCTTTGCCCAATGGCCCCGAGGCTCCTGCCAGCACCACCATCTATTGCCCTGAGGAGCACAAGCGGCACACCCTCTTCTGCGGGACACAGGTCCTCCAGGCCCGGGCCTACAGCGGTACCCATGTCCTGGCTGTGGTGACTCGCACAGGTCAGCTTCATGGAGGTAGTGCTCCTCACACCCCACTCCTGTGCCAGCTCCTCAGTTGAATGTGGCACCCTCTTTCCCATATGTGTAGCCAAGGGGTCCCCAAGGGTTTGGGGGAGTTCCTTTTCTCTTGGGACTGGTGGGCATTCCCGCTGAAGAGCCAGCCATGCTGGGGGCACAGTGTCCCCCATTCTCCTCCGCCAGCATGGTCTGACGGGGAGCAGAGAGTGGGGTAAGGTGGTGAGGACCTTTAGGAACTGGGCATTGTTTTGCAGAAGTGCAGCTGCCTGGCAGCTCCTCTGCCCTCGTGCCATCCTTTTCCCCAAGAAGAGGGGTCCTGGGTCAGTTTGGGAGCCTATTGTGCTGCCGTGAGATTTGAAGGAGGTTTCAGGATTCAGGATCCTTGGCACCTGAGATGGTGGCCTCCCTCTGCCCATCCCCCAGTGCCCCTCGCTTGCATCTTCTCTTCCCTCCCATTGGCTTCTTCCTTTCTTGCCAGGCTTTTGCACTGCCAAAGGGGATCTCATCAGTTCCATCCTTTACCCTAAGCCTGTCAATTTCAAGTTTTATAAGGATGCTGCAAAGTTTGTTGCCTTCCTCACAGTCCTAGGTGAGTAAATCCATGTTCTGAGAAGAAGCAAACCAGCCAATGCTCTCCTTTGCTGATTGGTGGCAGGAAGGGGGAGGGTTTGAACACCTTTGGCAAAATGTCTGCTTTCTCAGCCAGTGATAGAGAAATGTGGAGACACCCCCCCTTTCAAGAGCCCTCCTGCCTCAGCGCTGGATGGGCCCCTGGGGTCCAGGCGGCTTGGGGTCTCCTCTGCCCGTGTCACTACTTTCCCCTGCCCACAGCATTAGGACAAACGTAGGGAGCTGAGTTGCTTTGCTGGTCGGCTGGACAGTGTGGTTGAGGACCAAGTGCCAGCCATTGCCACTTGGGCAAAACAGACAAGCCCCCTCCCCCCGGTCCAAAAGCAGCTGCCAAACTTGGTTTAGTGTACATGCGCATCCCTGACCCTCGTGAGGTGACTCTGTGGCCTGTGGTCCCTTTGGTCCCCTTCCATGTGGGACAGAAGCATCTCCAGGTCCTCATGCCAGCCCCAACCCTTTCTCTCAGGCCATGTGCCAGAGAGCCTCCCGATGGCTGGCACAGGACATGCCCTCCTCATCTGTCCTCTCTGAGCCTTTGCTCTCAGGAGAGTTAGGCCACTAGTTGGAAGCTCCTGTCTCTTCTGCTGATGTCAGTCTGTAAAGCAGCAGATGGTGCTTTAAATAATAGCTTAACACAACACCAAAGCATGTGCATGTTTCTGCTACTTTTCTGCCTTGATGCTTGTTTTCCCTTGTGGCATCGCAACACCTGAATCTCTCTCTTTCTTTCTTTCTCTCTAGCTGCTCTGGGTACTGCCTACAGCATCTTCACCTTGATTAGAAACAAGGTGAATTCCAGTCCTGAGGGCTTGTGGGTTTTCCCCTTCCACTTGCCCCATCACAGCCCTCCACCCATCGCAGCAGGGCCTGCTGTTGCCCACCACTAACACTAGCTGACTCACAGACTGTGGGCTTCAGGTGGCCCCGAAGGTTTCCAGCTTTTACTAGGCCATAAAGGTTGAGCAGCCCTGTGAGCTGTAGCCAGAGACCAACCAGAGCCATTGCAAGCCTTGGAGAGGGATGCCAGCTCTCCCTCCAGGGCACCTTCCTGGCCCCAGAGTGACATGAGGTGGAAGTATCCTGGGCATGCAATGCCTGACTCACACAGACACACACACAATTTCCACGGACAGGTTCCGGTTAAGCAGATAATCACACGTGCCCTGGACATCGTGACAGTGGTGGTGCCCCCAGCCCTGCCAGCCGCCATGACTGTGGGCACCATCTATGCCCAGAGCCGCCTGAAGCAACATGGCATCTTCTGCATCAGCCCTCCACGGATCAACCTCTCTGGAAAGGTTCGCCTGGTTTGCTTTGACAAGGTGAGACCCCGAGGGAACTGGGCACCAACAACCCATGACTGCTCAGCCACCTGCCCTCCGCCGCACCCTCTAACTCTGACTCTCCTCCCACAGACAGGGACCCTGACAGAGGATGGCCTGGACATCTGGGGTGTTGTTCCCCAGGGGGAGAGCGGCTTCCTGCCCCTCGTCCATGAGCTGCAGTCCCTGGCAGGTGGGCCTCTCCACTCCTGCCTGGCCACTTGCCACGCCGTTTCTCTGCTGGGGGGTCAGCCTGTCGGAGACCCTGTAGACCTCCGGATGTTGGAGTCCACAGGATGGGTGAGGGCAACAGGGGGGCTGAGAGGAACCCACCAGTGCCACCTTCTGTGGGGGAAATGAACTCCTTTGCCACCCCAAAGAGCCATGTCTGTGTGGGCAAGGGGGCTCCTGAGTTTGCCCCCTTTGGTAGAATTCTTTCTTTGGGGAGAAACAAAGGGTTGGCATTCCACTGAAGACACCAGCAGCCCTGGCTCCATGTTGTTGCCACAGCCCTTTGCCCCAGAGCACTGTGGGTCTGCCTTGCAGGGCGCTGGCAGGGCACAAAGACTATGAGTAAAGTGACTGGTGGCCTGAGGGGCAAGGCAGCTCCCAAGGGACAGGGAGACCGAGGTGGCCAGGGAAGGAGGTGCTGCTGTTGCCGCCACCCGCAAGGCTGGTGTGCAAAGGGCCCCCGCTGAGGCTCTTTTGCGGTCCTCAACCTCTCCTCACTCCCCACCTCCATCTCCTCTTTTCTGGGCAGAAAGAAAAGGCTGAATGGCCTCTTCCAGAAGTTCCTCAAACAGAGTCCTCTTTGGAATTGCTGGTGGGATCTGGGTCCTCCTGAACAGGAGCAAAGAAGGTTTTCAGGGCCAGGGAGGGTTTCCAGCCGCCTCCATGCCTCTTGTTTTTGAGCCTTCCAGCAATCTGTGTAGCACAGAAAACATGGTGCCATCTTCCTTCCCTTCCTTCTAGACCCAGAAAGAGGCTGAAGGAGCAGCGGCAGAGGCCCAGGTGGCCCAGCTTTTCCACAGTAGAGCCTTGGCTGTGATGAGCCCCCCAGGTCCAGGGGAACTGCTGAGCAGCACGGTAAGACCACCCCTGTGCCAGGGCTTTGGCCACCTCAGGAGCCACACAGAGGTGCCAAGGGGAGCTGGAGGGCTGGTGGGTTGCCTGGGAAGAGGGCCTGCTCTCCTGTCTGCGCATCAGGGCCAGCGCACCAGACACTCTTCCGGCCAACCGGACTAGGTGGCTATTCTCTTCTCAGAAGGAACGCCTGGGTGATGCCACCCCCCTGGCCATCCTCCGCCGCTTCCCCTTTTCTTCGTCTCTGCAAAGGATGAGCGTCCTGGTGAAGCGGCCGGGGGTTGGGCCTGCGGAGGCCTACATGAAGGGAGCCCCAGAGATGGTGGCCAGCCTCTGTCGGAGAGAGTCAGGTCAGCACCCCACCCAAAAAAACCCAGTGCAGTGTCACCTTGATCCATGTCCTCAGGAGTTTGGTGAGACAGTTGCTCCATCCCAGCTGGCTCCATGAGACAAAGGGGCACCTTTGTTCAGGAGCTGCTCGGAGCCTGGACGGCCCCTCGCTGGACTTGGCCTCGGTGGGCTCTAGGGTGGGATGTTTCTGGGGGAATCCAGTGTGGCACTTGGGAGAGCTGGGGGACCTCTTCTGTGGCAGCCTCTGCCACTCTTTCTAATGCCTTCCCTCCCTCTTTTGATGCTGCAGTCCCTGCAGATTTCTCCCAAACGCTGCACCATTTCACCAGTGATGGCTTCCGTGTTCTGGGGCTCGCTTACAAGGCTGTTGCAGCCATTGGGACGTTTGAAGAAGCCCAGTGTGTGACTAGGTACCAGGACTTTTGGAGATCCCCTTCCTTCCTTCCGTCAGTCTGTCCATCCGTCCTTTTTTTCTCCCTCCCTCTGGTCAGCCTGGGCTCTGGGGTCCTCCTCTTTGGTTATGCCAGAGATGCCCCCCCCCACCAACAAAGGCTTTCTCCTCCTGGACTGACAGGGACTCTGTCGAGAATGAGATGGCCTTCCTTGGGCTCCTGGTGATGAAGAACGTCCTCAAACCAGAAACGGCGCCAGTGATCCACTTACTCCGCAACGCTGAGATCCGAACCGTCATGGTCACAGGTGGCAGCTTGCTCTTTGCAAGGCCTTAAACGGTGGGTGGGCAGGAAGAGGGGCTTGGAGAGCTGCTCTCTTCACCATGGTCCCTTCATATGACTTGCACCCACCCATGTAACACGCATAACCCTGCTTCTGATGGGGCTGGGCAGGAGGGGTGCCCAGGGAGGAATAGCAGCCTGACTCGGCCTCTCTGGGCTGGGATAGAAGTGGGCTTCCCTCCAGCAGGGAAAGGGCAGCAGTTTCCAAGCAGCTCTTGCCTTCCCTACCTGGATTGCTCTTCCAAAAGATAAGCCTCCTGAAAGTTGCTGCCACTTCTTCCTTCCCTTCCTCCACCAGCACTGTCCAGGTGTCTGCAGAGGAGCTGCACTCTGCACATGCCTTGCAGCAGGGTTTTCTTGGTTAGGTTGGAGTATTGGCCTCTGGGCTGCTTTGAGTACCTTCTTTATAAACAAAACCGGAAACACTGAGCTTTGCTGGGGATGGGTGGGGGGTGGATTTTGGGTCCCAGAGCAAGGGTGCTTGGTATCTGCTGCTGGTGGTTGATGCCCTTCCTTCGTTGCTTTCTACACCAGGGGACAACATGCTGACGGCTGTGAATGTGGCCAAGAGCAGCCGGATGGTGGAGGCCAGGGAGCAGGTGGTCTTTGTGAACGCCATCCCTCCCAGCCACGGGAAGCCGGCGGCCCTCCGGTTCATCCCTTCTGACCAGCCCCCCGAGGCGAGTTCCCTTCCTTTGGTGTCACAGCCTGGAGCAGCCACCTGCAGCTCTCCCAGGGTCTGCAGGACCAGGAGAGGGTTTTCCTTCTCCCCACCTCTTCCCTCATCCCCCCCAACACACACACACCCCAAACCTGTCCCAGAAAGAGGAGATCCGTCTCTGGTTTCAGTATGGAGAAATCCCTACTCTGTTTTGACTCACGTGGAGGCAGGGGGGGGGGGGGGGGGGGGGGTGTTTTGAGGCATGTGTTCGATGAAGCCAGACTCTGAAAGGCTGCAGAGGGAAAGATGGCTGAGGCTTGGCCGCTGGGGTTTTTCAGGCGTCCTACCAGCATGAGACCTGCTTTCCGGAGGAGCCCCTTTGCCACTTGGCCCTGAATGGGAAATCCTTTGCGGTGGTTTGTGAGCACTTCCCGGACCTCCTGCCCAAGGTAACGCCACATACTGGCTGCTGGCACCACTTGCCCACCCCTGAGGACCCCCCTCCCCAGAGCCTTCCCCTGGGATTTGCCCTTCTGGGGGCTTTTCCAGAGACAGTGGGGAGGCTTCAGCTTTCCTCAGTCCCAGGGAAGCCCTTGTGTGAGTAAGCGCTGGCATTGCGAAGGAGTCGAGCTGCTGTGGGGCAGCAGCCCTTCAAAACCCAGAACCCAGGCCGAGTATTTTGTGCTCAGTGGTCAGAGCGACCTGCCTTGCCATCTGAAACCCAGCCCCTGCTCAAATGCCCCCATTTTTACTGTCTGGAAGATCTAGTAGGCGATGGGAGCAGTTGCAAATTGGTGAGGCACTGACTCTGGCAAAGAAGAAGGTGGTGGTGACAACGAATTCAGAGATATAGCCATGTTAATCTGTAGAATCAGTATGTAGAGAGGTCTTGTAGCACCTTTGAGTTGGCAGCATGACCATAACCCAGGTGTCTCTGTCTTATGCAGATATTGATCCAAGCAACTGTTTTTGCCCGTATGCTGCCTGACCAGAAAACGCTCTTGGTCCAGAGCTTCCAAAACTTGAAGTGAGTCTGGGGTGATGGTGTAGCAGCGGGGAGGGGGCAGTCCTGGGAAGGTGTGAGAACGGAGGAAGGGGTTTTTCCAGGCCGCTGCTCAGAATGTGGCCTCTCTCTCTTGTGGAGCAAAGGAAGCTCTAGGCAGGAGAGAGACCACTGGGGTGGCCCCCTTCTTCAGTGCCAAGGCCGGGAAGGAGGGAGGATGTCAGGCGGGGTCAACCCAAGGGCTTGTGGTGCCTCCTCTGTGCCAAGGTGAGCAGTTTTATCCCTGGAGGGGCTTGGAGGGGGGGAAGGAAGTGAGGCTCTTCCTCCGTTCCTTTCTCTCCTGTCCAATGGGTTGCAGCTACTGTGTGGCGATGTGTGGGGATGGGGCCAATGACTGTGGGGCCCTGAAGACGGCAGATGTGGGCATCTCCCTCTCCGAAGCAGAGGCTTCTGTGGCATCGCCCTTCACTTCCAGAACTGCCAACATTGAGTGTGTCCCCATCATCATTCGGTAGGGATGGAGGGTGGATTTCCAGTTGGTTTTCCTGACACTCCCATTGAGGCCTCGATGGCCTTCCCCAGATCCATGGTCCAAATCTGCCAAGTTGGGTGCCATGGAAGTGGAGGACCAAGTTGGACAGCACTGGGAATTAGGCCCAGCTCTTTGTGACCTCTTTTGGGATGGAAGGGTCGGGCCTCCACCATCATGGTCCCAGAGGGAGGAAAGAAGGCAGGCAGATGGGTGGTCAGACTTTGACTCCTTGATTTGAATGGGAAAAATAACAATGAAAAAATTGCAAATGTAAAAGAGTGATGATAAATCACTGTGTAAACTGGATTGCTTTAAAATATATAAAATGATATTTCCTTTGCCCTAATAATTCTTACCAAAAGTATGTCTCTTCTCCCATCATCGTCCTTCTGATGTGCTTGTTTTCACAGCCCAGTCAGTGTGGGGGCTCCATGTGCAGCGTGTGGGGCTGGAGGGGTGACTGTTCTTGTGTTAGTGTGCTGCGAGCTCCCGATTGCTGGCCCAGTGCCTCCAGTTGCCCCAGACTTCTTGCTAATGTGGCCTTTTTCCTCCCGCTGAACTTTGCCTTTAGGGAAGGGAGATGTTCTCTGGTCACCTCCTTCGGGATCTTCAAGTACATGGCCCTCTACAGCATCGTCCAGTTTGTCTCAGTGCTTCTGCTCTATACAGTAAGATCTGAGAAGCCCCACGAATTGGCCTGAAGGTCCCTGGCCCTCACTTCCGAGTCCTAGAGTGGTCACAGATAATGCTTTTATAATGCGGCATGTGCTGTTGGCCTTGGCGGTGTCCTGTGGGCTAATGTGGCAACCAGCCAATGTGACAAGGGGCACCCTGCCACCACCACTCTGTTCCCTTGGATGATCTCCAAGGAAAGCATCCCCAGCCCAGAAGGGGTGGTTTCTAGTCTCCCCACCAACCCCGGGCTGAATGCCTCCCCCCCCCCCACGGGTGCCAGGGCTTCAGAGGGCTGTGCCACTTGTGGCCTTTTCAGAGTGGGAGCCCAGAGGGTCCTCTCTTCCCCAGATCAACACCAACCTGGGCGACCTGCAATTCCTCTTCTTTGACCTCATCATCACCACCACAGTGGCTGCCCTGATGGGCCGGACTGCCCCCGCCAAGGACCTGGGCCCCCGCCGTCCACAGGGAGCCCTCCTGAGCGTGGTGGTTTTGGGCAGCCTCCTCCTCCAGACTGCCCTCCTCATCACAGTCCAGGTCATAGGCTACTTCATCACAGTCGCGCAGCCCTGGTGAGTGGCAGCGGTGGGGCTGCAGCCGCCAGGGGAAGAGGAGGCTGGGGGGCCGGACTACTAGACCCCACTTCCTTCTCTCTGTCCCCCTCAGATGCTCCCATCCCAGATGCTCCACCGGGTGACCAAGGGTCTTTAGGAGCCCCTGTTATGGGAGCCTTGTTCTCCTCCCCAGGTACGTCCCCTTGAACAGCACTGTGACGGCCCCCCAAAACCTCCCCAACTATGAAAACACCGTTGTGTTCTGTGTCTCGGGATTCCAATACCTCACCCTGGCTGTAGTCTTGTCCAAGGGGTACCCTTTCCGGAAGCCCCTCTACACAAATGGTAAGCGCCCTCAATATTTCTCCCCTGCACCTGACATAGCCAGGAAGGTCCGGTCCATGCAGGGAGCAAGATACTCCCAAGATGCAGGCAGGGTTGGCTTTCTCCTCTGTTGCACATTGGCCGACCACAGCAGGGAAGAAGAGCCAAAGGCCATCCCTGTCATGCCTCCTCTCTTCCACCCTTCTAACCATCACCCTTGCGGTTCCCCCATCTGACATTTTCCCTGGTCTTCTGTTTGCCTTTCCTGAAGCTGAGCTGTTTGTACACAACCTATGACTGGTGGTTTCACCCTAGGATTTGGGTGAATGGGCCGCGCTGTCTGGCCACATCTCATTTCTAACTTGGTCTGTGTGTTATGTCTGCAAACCTGTGGATGTGTTGCAAGCATTCTCCATCTCTTTCTCTTTTGCTCCCCTTGCCTTCCAGTGGTGTTCCTGGTCGCTTTGATCCTCCTTTTTGGCCTGATGGTCTGGCTGACCATCTACCCGCTAGCCTTCATGAAACAGTGGCTGCAGCTGAAGAGCATTGGAGACCTCAGCTTCAAGGCAATCCTGCTGGGGTTGGCCACGCTCCACTTCTTTGCGGCTTTTGTGGTGGAGGTACGGCGGGTGAGGGCAGTGGAAAGCTGGAGGGCTGGGCTCAGAGAAGGGCCTGGTGGTGGGGAAGGGGAGATAGTGGCCCTTTTCTCCCCAAGCAGGGCTTGCGGTGCTCATCCATGCAGACCAGTTGCCAGTACATTTAGGTTGGCATTGCAGAAGGAATTGTCACTTTTGCCACCATTACTTGCATTGTGGAATCCATATGCAAAGGGATCTTGTAGCACTTTGAGACTAACTGTAAGAAGAAAGCTAGCCAAAGCAGGGCTTTTAAAAATGCATTTGGCATGTTTGTGGGAAAAAAGGTTTTTTGTCAGATGCTCTTAGCCTTGAGGCTAAAGAATGCCCCCATGCTTAGGAGCAGTCTGTCTCTCAGTTGAGCAGCCAGGGGCTGTCAAGTGACAGAGACAAGCTGCAGGCTTTGTGCCCTGCTTGCCTATCTCCCACTCGGTGCCCGAGGGAGGAGAAGATGAGAGCCCCTTCCCAGACGCTTTCCCCCCTTTTCAGACCGGCTTGGACCATGGCGGGCTCAGTAGTCTCCGGGCGCTGCGGCACAAGAAGCCACCTAGGAAGCTCTTCAAGCAGCTTGAGAGGGAGATGCGCCAAAGGCCACTGCCCCCGTGGCCTCCACTCAACCAGGCTGTCTTCGCCAAAGGCAAAATCTCCATCGCCACCAGATGACGCTGGACCGCCAGTGCCGCCACGGCCCCCAGCCTCCATTGGGCTTCCCTCAGAATGGGACTGCTTAACTTATTTCCTTTGGAACCAGCGCTCGCCATCCCAGCCTCTCCTTGGCCTCTTTTCAGCCCTGAGCAACCCTTGCCCTCCTGGACCCCCAAAATGGGGGATTTCAGAGTCCTCCAGGGGGCCCATTCTCCCCCAGTACCCAGCGGTGCTTGCCATGCTGGGGGAGGGCTTTCCATACCCTATTCCCAGCGCAGAGGAGCACGCAGGGTGTGTGTGGTTCTGGGGGAGCTTTTGGCAAGTTGTTAACCTCCAGGGCCAAGGTAGGCACAGAACCGGCATCCGGTGTCCCTTCCCACCATTTCCATGCCCACCAAACCATTTCTGGCTCCTGCCAGGCTTGTAAGGTCACCGTTTGCCAGGCTGGGAACCCCTCCAAAAATTTCCTTTGCCAAGGTCCCAAACACTGTGTCCTTTTGCTCAGCCTGTTGCTGCCAGGAGTCGGCTGGCCATTCCTTACCCACAGCCTTCCGGGGGTGACATTTCCTATGCCAGGGCTTGGCAGTGGCACCTTTGAACCTTGAGTGTCTTCAGACCCTCCCTGCCTCACCATAAGACTTCTTTCTTCCTACTTCCTAAAAGGAAAGCTCCTGTGAAAGAGAGGGAGTGATGGTCCAGTGCATTTCAATGTAGTTTTAGCTATGCCTCACATTAAACAGAATTTATTTTCTTCACAGTGTTGTTCTTGTTTTTAAGGTCTGTTTATATCTTCTTTTATTGATCTACAGAATGTTTTGAACAGTTGGTAATTTAAAGCTGGCCTTTGGAAAATGGAGCACATGGAAAGATCAGTATTACTTAGCAGCAGCAGCAGCAGCAGCAGCGCACAAAGGTTTTTTAGAAACACAAAGCTTGACTCCACCTTTAGAAAGGGACTGCTGCGGCTGCAGAGTCCTGGAAGGTGACCAGGGAGGGCCGGGCGGCCACACTTTCCCCACAGGCCTGGGGGGGTCAGGGGGCCTTGCGGGGCCTGGAGTGTCCTAACAGAGGCCAAGTCCTGACCTGCCAGGCTAGGGCTTTCAGGGCAAGTGAGGGGGCAGCCAAGCACCCCTTGTGCTCCGTGGGGGCTTTGGGGCATCTCCCATCCCACCCTGCCCAGCGGGAAATGGCCGTGGGCCCTTGTCGCCTGGCATCCCAAGCCTGATGCCTAGTACTTTGACACTGCCTGACAGGCCACCCCTCCAGCCCCCTTCCCCTGATGATAGAGTGCTCCTAGACCTGGAGGCTTTGTGTCGCCCTCCAGCCGCCCTCCACAGACCCTCCTCTCGCAGCGAGACATCCCAGGCCTTGTAAGCCCCCGTTGTCCTTTGGTTCACCTCCTCTGCCAGGGCTGCTCTGTGCTGGAGTAGGTGTCTGGGGGGCTCTCCCTTCCCTGCCACAGACCCCTCTGCCTTCCTCCTTCTCCTGCCTCTTCCCAGGTCAAGCGTGGAATGGATGCTGGGCACTCGGTGTCACCGCAGAGGCTGGTGCTGCCTGGAGGACGAGGGGGTGCTAGGACCCAGGCGGAGGCAGTGGCGGCGGCGGAGGCTATTCTCTTGCCTCCCGAGAAGCAGACAGGAGGAAGTTTGGGGAGAAAGAGTGAGGAACACAGAGAGAGCGAGAAAGGGAGGACGATCTCCAAGCGGGTAAGGCACCCCAAATGCGGAGGAGAGGCAGGGGGCCCCCCTTGTGTGCCATGGGGCTGGTTTGGGGGGAGGTTTGGGGACAACTCTTTGGAGTGTTGAAAGTCCCCAGGGAGGGAGAGCAAACCTGCCAAGAGAGGTTGGCCTCCTGTCTGGGATTATCTCCCCCGAAAGCAAAGCGGGTGAGGATGGACGGTGTGTTTTGGAAAGATCTCTGCTTTCCCCCTTTCCTTGCCTGGAGCAATGGCGACCGAAGGGGACCCTAAAACACAGCATCCAGTGGCCCTTTCCAATGGTAGGAAAGCCTTTGAAGAGAGATGGGGAGCACTTGAGGACCCTGTGTCTGTGTGCCTTTGTGTTTAATTCATGGCAGATGCCACCAGCTGGGTCCTGTGGGCTTGCAGAGGCAGTGCCCCCCTCCTGCTCCCCTTTTCCTGCTCTGTGGAATTGGGGGGGGGGGCACTGGGTCCCTTTTCTTGGAAACTGGCCCCCTGGAAGCCATTAAACCGGGGAGAGGTTTGTGGTGGAGGGGGGCAGTCCTTGTCAGCCCTTCTCTCTGTCTGTCTGTCTGTCTGCCTTTTGTTCTCTGGGCTCTTGCAGGCAAGGCTGGGGAGGGGGCTTTTCAGAGGGAGGGGCCTCAGGCAGCGGCCATCCTGTGGGGCCTTCCTTGCAGGAGTGGGCTGATTGTTCCCAGATGTGTGTTGCACAAACATCTGGTTCCTGGAAGCCCGAGTGGGGCACGCAGGGGTCTCAGCGCAACGCACCTACGGTCAATGGTTTCTGCAAAGGAGGAGCAGAGCGGAGGAGAGCCTTCTAGGAAACTTTCCTGGAGGACCAGCAGCAACAGGATCCACTCCAGGCTCTCAGCCAGGAGACACCCCCCAGCGCACATCTCTTTGCAGGACCAAGGCTGGGACGGACAAGAGACCTCTTTTCTCTCCTGCACTGCTCTTGCCATGTTGGGCATCAGTGCCTAGTCACGCATGGGGCAAATGGAGGACCCCACATCCTGCCCAGGCCCCCTCCAGAGGACATGGTTCAACTGTAGTCGTGCCAGGCTTGCAAGGTTTGTGCAGAGAGCCTGCTCCTGGTACTTGGTCCGATTCCACCCAAGTTTGGGCCAAGGCCTCAGGCGCTCCGCAGCCCAGGGATGGACCAAAGACAGGAGGGGGCCAACCAGGCTGTAACCCTCCCTAGGGCTGCCTCTCTGCCTGGATGCAGCTCAGCTCAGAGCTAGTCAGCTGGAAGGGCTGAGGTCTGTGACTGTGCCTCTGGCTCTTGGCAACTCTTTGCTGTGAATCCTCTTAACCCTGTGAGGTAGGCTAAAAAGGCAGGGAGCCCACGCAGACCCAGCCAGCTTCACAGGGGAGAGGCACTTGGAAAGCCTGCGTTCCATCTTGTACTGCAGTTAAAACTTCTGATGGATAGGAAGCATAGCATGGATTTGCATTATTGTGAATCCACAAATATTTGGTTGTTGGTTTTTTTAATCAATTTTTTCTTAAGATAAAAGTCTGAATTGGGTAGAGGAAATGTTAATGGATTAGAAATGTTATTTGGCATGAGGGAATGGAGTGCATGGCCTGCTGTGTGGTGACCCCACACATTGCAGCTCAAGCAACATGGGGAACCTGACACCCCCTTCAGAAGGACTGCTGGCCCCCAAGGCGAGCCTCCCTTGTGTCTCCTGGGTCCAGGCCCAGCCAAGGAATCCCACCAGTGGCTCCAGGAGAGGGCCTTTCTGTTCCGGCCTTGTCCTCACGCATGCAGTCTCTGTAGTCACAATGTGGCCTATCCCCCGCCCCACCCGTGGCAGTGTTCCTGTTGCACATTTTGTGGCTCTGTGCCCAGAGCCCTGGAGGGATCCCATGCCTGCCAGGCCCCTGTGTTGGTTCTGCCGAGGCGTGCAGGGTCAACAGCTGCCTTTCAGAGTCTGCAAAGGGAGGGGAAGTGTCTGCTTTCGAGTCTCCCAGACTTGCTGTACCCCAGAGGATCCATTTCTGGGCCAAGAGCAGGGGGTCCCAGGTGTGGGGAGGGAAGGGCTCGTTTTCCCAGGAGTATGGCTGTTCCTTTGAGTTAGACCGGAGTGCCAAGCGGGAGGCGACTGGGGGGGTGGCCCACGTAGAGCAGTGGGTCTCTCGGGATTTCTCCATCATGTGTAAGGGGTTTGCAGACAGTGTAGGGGATAGGCTTTCCCCCCTTTCACTGGTTGCTGCTGAAGACAGCTGCTGGGATCCTGTGGCTTAGTCCGACCTAGAATAGGCCCATCTCATGGTGCATCAAATGGGGAGTCAGCATGGATGTAAATCACACAGATTTGGGTCAATGTGCGTTAAAACGGCAGCGTGGGCTCAGTGTGGTTGGCTGGGGCTGACAGCACCTGGGTGGGAGACCCCCGGGGCCCTTGCTCCCGTTTTCCCCCTAACACTGCCAGGGGAGGGACGTGGCACTGGCACATGGCCTGAAGTCCAAACGAGTGTCTTCCTGCCTGACGCCCAGGTGGTTCACTACTCTTGGGACGCCCAGGTGGTTCCCTTCTCTTTCATTCCAGTTCCTCTGGCCATTTCCTGAGCACCCAGAAGCCCCATCTCCACCCGCCAAGCATGAAGGCTCTGTTCCTCTTCCTCCTCTGCCTCCCAGGTGAGTGAGAGATCCCCTTCCTTGGTGGGCAGAAAGAGAGTGCTCTTGTAGTGGAAGCAGGAGGGAGGAGGCCAGGAGCCGTTCATATTCTGGGCCTCAGTCCCCCTCTTGAAACCCCATCCTTGCCTACAGCCTCGCTTCCCTCTTCCTCCAGAGAGGCCAATGGATCAGGCTGTGGAGGCCAGAGTTGGTTATGGGTCCCTGGGCTGCTTGTGCTTCCCAAGGCGCCTTCTCCCTTTCTCTGCTGTGAGCAGGGGAGGAGTCCTGTCTGCCCCCCTTCTCTCTCTTCCAAAGCAGCACTCCTGGCTCAGGGGCAGTACGACACGGAGGACCCGGCCTACCATGACACACCATACGTGCCGTATGAAATAGGTGAGTACCCCCTTGCTGCCTAGGCTCTGCTGCCCATCCTTCTCAAGGGACATCTGACCTCCTGCCAGGTCTGCGTCAAAGAAAGGGTGCCTGCAAACCTGGCACCCTTTTGGCATCGCCAAGGGCTGGTTTTCCCCAGGAGGTGGCATGGCTTCCCATCCCAAACAGGGAATGTGCTTCTCCTTCCTCTGGGGGTTTAAACGGAGCCCTTCATTGTTTTCTAGAAAGTCAAGACTATTACGATTATGCTGGCAATGGTGAGTGGTCTCTTTTTTCTCCCCCTTCAAAACCAAGCACCCAGAGGCCAGGCTTTGGCTTTGGGGTGGACTAGGGGCCAGAGCAAGTGGAGCTGATGCCCTCCTTTGCATTGCAGACATCTCCCCCCAGACTCCCGAGGAGCAGTACCAGTACCAGTCCCAGCAGCAGAACCAGCAGGAGGTCATCCCTGCCCCAACCCTCGGTAAGCGTGGCTGGCTCTTCCCCGACTCTGGGATGGAGAGTGGTCCTGTTGCAGGTCACTGAGTCTCCTTTTCTTCTCCCATCCTTTGCCAGATGCTGCCGAGACAGAGCCCACTGAACCCGGACCACTGGGTAGGCTTGTTGTTGATTGTGCATTTCTCATGATGGCAACTGTCCCTAGTTTGTTAGGAGGAATCACTCAAGAGAAGGAACTGGGGAGAGCCATGCATTGCCAGAGTCTAGTCATGGCCCTCTTGAACTCCTCTCATTCAGAGCTAGAAAAAACCCTTCCTTCCTTGCCTCTTGTATATTGGAAGGAGAGGGAGGGAGCAGCTGGAGGCCACTGGGAAAGGACTGCTCCTTCCTCAGCCAGGCTTCCCATCTTTGTCCTTCTCATGACTGGGCCGCCTGCAGGGTGCTTTGCATTTTCCTAGCACTCTATGGTATGGGAGGACAATCTGGCACTCTTGTGTACTACAGAGCTGCACTAGACCCCGACCCCGCTCACCCACCACCACCACCACCATTAAGGCATTATTACTTATGGGTGAGAGGCTGAGGGCTCTCTAGTAAAGGCATCTCCATGCCAGCAAAGGAAAGACTTTCATATGATGAGACTGCAAGGGCCATCCAGTCCAACCCCCTGCCGTGCAGGAACTCTCAGTCAAAGCATCCCCGACAGATGGCCATCCAGCCTCTGCTTAAAGACTTTGCCTAGAACCTGCAGAGAAAACACCTGGCCATGGCTCTCAGTAACAATGCCTGGCATGATCTCTTTCCAGACTGCCAGGAGGAGCAGTACCCCTGCACTCGGCTCTACTCGGTCCACAAGCCCTGCAAACAGTGCCTGAATGAGATCTGCTTCTACAGGTGAGCATCCGTGGGCAGGCCAGCCCCTGCCAGCTTCTCCAGCCATGCCTCGCTTGGGACCACTGCCCCACCTTCTTAGAGCAGGGCCCAGGTGGCATCCCCTTCCTAGAGTGGTTAGCTAACAGAGACACTTCAGTGTTTGGAAAGTATGCCTTGGCTGTCCAGAATAAAAGCTGTTTTGGGGGGTTCCAAAACAGAAAGGGGCAGCCAGGTGGTTTTATGCCAGCAAATCCAGCCATGTTCCCTTTTCTCCAAAGTCCTTGTGACAGATGCCACAAGAGTCCCAAGCAGTGAAAAATCAGAGCAGCACTAAATGAAAACACTTAGCTGCTTGTTGTTCAGCTTCTTGGATCCCAGCTGCAGAGTAGTAGATGGCCCTCTTGGCCTCTTTGACTCTGCTTCCACAAAGTGTGCACACAACCAGGCCTTGCTTTCCCTGCGCCACAGGACAAGAGGATGATGGTTTGCTTTCTCTGGTGGGGGGTGCCCATCATGGTGCTCTTGAAAGAGGCTCTCTTTCCATATGTCTCATCGATGTAGGGACATATGGACTTGTGTACCTAGATATGTACACAGTCAGCAGGGGTGCAGGTTATCCATCCCCTTGGCAGATTATCCTCTTCTTCTCGTTGTGCCCACTTTCCAACAGCCTCCGCCGCGTTTACGTGATCAATAAGGAGATTTGCGTCCGCACGGTGTGTGCCCACGAAGAGCTCCTCAGAGGTAAGTAAGTGCTGAGGCAACCATCTGTTTGAGTACCACCAGCTGCCAGTCACCTAATCAACAGCCTGGGTTGTGCCAGAGCGGTGGGCAGATGGGTCAGCTGCCGTGCCAGTGACCCCCACCTGGTCCCCTGAAACACAGCAAGGGCGCCTAGACCTGGGGAAGCTGGGAACAGGCAGGGGTTGTTTTCCCCACCACTGCCATGGGAAACAGCCATGCCATCCTTCCGTGCCAGTCGTCTAACGGCCAACTCCCTTCTGCCTTCCTTTGCAGCTGACTTTTGTCGCGACAAGTTCTCCAAGTGTGGCATCATGGCGACTAGTGGACTCTGCCAGAGCGTGGCCATCTCTTGTGCAAGGAGTTGTGGTGGCTGCTAAGCTGGAGTGGTGGACTCTGTGGCACTGGGGGGGGGGGGGCTTTTGTGCCACAGATGCCAGAGCCACTGCCATCTGTGGCCACCAAAGGGCCAAGACCAGCCCTGGGCCCAGTGCCTTCCTCCTTTGCTGCCAGGCTTTGTCCAAACAAGCCGTAGAAAAGTCTGCCTTGTGCCCATTAATAGTCTTGCGTGTCTGTGCTGTGTGCAGCTACACACATCATTTTATATTACCTGGTTCTTTTCTGGGAACACTGCACGCTTCTTTTTAAAATGGAAGCTGCTTGGTGGTCCCAACGAAGCGCTGCCCCTGGCCCCCCGTCACACAGCTTTCTCACAGGGCCAAAGCCAAGGCTGTTGGGTTTGTGAGTCTCCTTTTTGTATGAGTAACTCCTTTTTCCTCCTTTTCTAAAAAATGTTTAAACAACTAAAAATAAACCAGAAGTGTCACCACTTTTGTTATAAAGCCTCTCTGACAAAATCTGTTTCAGTCCTCCTCTCCGCACTGCAGGTGCTCTGGAAACGCAGAAAGCTGGGTGAATGGGGTGAAGGACAGGAACGAGGGGCAAAGCGCATAGTAATACAAGAGCCAGCCTTTATTCTGGACTGTCCCCTGGTTTAGCCACAACTACAGCATCATCAGTATAAAAATAGCTTTCTACTTTTCTTGATTAATTGGTACATTAACAAACAAAGAAAATATATATGTACACACACATGCGCACGCATAGGTGCATGGCGTTAGTGTCTACATACTGCTTTTTAAAAATATACATCTTGGTCACATTTAATAAGAAGAGATCAGTGAAAAGAGGGAACCTGAGAGGCAGCTGGGGCGATCTTCCAGCCCCTCAGCTGAGAGACAGAGACCAAAGCACAGCTCCATTTCCCAATGTATGGCTAGAGATTTTCTGGAGGCAGGGGAGGCTGCTGCAGCCCCTTCCTCGGCCCAAAGGAGGACTCCAGGAGGTTCTGCTGGAAGCTGCCCCCTTTCCCTCTGTGTGCCATTTTCTGTCTGAAGAAAATGAGCGCCAAAATTGATTTTGATTGTCACAAAAAAGGCCTAACACCCCCCCCCTCCGGCCCCATACACACACACTTTTGCCCTCCTGCTTGTCCCTGACCCAGGCTGAAAGTTGCAACTCCATGCTGGTGTATGGCTGCATTTGAAGCACCTAGTCCCCTGAGAGGATGGCGGAGGAGGGAGGGAAGTAGTCCTTCTGGCCCCCTGTCTGCAGCTGCTCCTTCAGCATAGAGGCCTGTGGAAAAAGGAGGAGAGCCCAAGGGAGGTGGGGGGCACTTGGGGGACAGGTGGGCCCTCCAAGGGGTAAGGGGAGGTGCAAGTCTGGGGGCCCACATTACCTGCTCCTCCAGGCCTCGGACCCATTGCCGGTGGATTCGCTCGCGGCCCTCCAAAGTCTGCTCTGCCTGATGCTGGGAGCTGCGCTGGTGCTCTGCCTCGCCCTGGAGATCCTGCCTGGGCCGGGTAGGCACCTCTGCCACCTGTGCCTGGTAAGGCCAAATGGGCACCAGCATGATGAGCGGGGAAGAGAAGGACTATGTGCCCCATCCAAGAGAGCAAGGCAACCGCCTTCTCCTGGGGCATACCCACCCTCCCTCCCAAACAGCACCACTTCCATGCAGTCCGTAAGAGTGAGGTCCCAGGCGCCTTATTTCCATCCATCCCTCCCTTTCCCTCCTTGGACGCAATGCTGGGGCAGCCTTGACCCTTGTTGGTTCTCAGGCAGGGCCAGAAGGCTCCTGCCCAAGAGAGGCCCAGACCGGACACACTCCAGCCACACGTAGGGCACTGCCTGCCTGTCCTGGCAGACATTAGCAGAAGCACAGAAGGGCCACTGCAGCCCAGGGATGAGAGGGCATGCTAACGCCTCTCGATGCGTGTCTGGCACTTTGGGGGGGAGGGGAAGAAAAGGCACCAACCTCCAGCACCTGGATCCGCCGTTGCGCCTCCACCAGCTCCTGCTCCACAGCCGCCAGAGACCGCTCAAGGTGCTCTTTCTCCAGTGTCAGCCGCACAAAGTCTTCGTGGCTCTTCAGCTTCTCTCGCTCCACCTGCCAGGCCAAAGAGAAGCCCGTGACTGCAGAGGCCCATGTGCCAGGCAGCCCCTGCCCCACACTGCCTGCTTGGAGGTCATGGGGAGGGGAGAGGGCCATTCTGTGCATGCTCAGGCGCTCCTGGATTCTTTGGAAAGACAGACCGCCCATGAATTCCACTCCCGCCTCCCCTAACAAGATTCACAAGCAGGGGGCAAAGGCAGCCCACCCTCATTCTCATTTCCCTCTCTAGAGATGCTCAGGAAACATCCACAACCAGGGACAAACCTAAAAATTTGGGATTTTAAACTGGAAGGGGATGCCTGAGACATCCTGCAGAAAAATGATGCCATGGGTCCACCCCTCCCTCCCCTCCCTGAAAACAGGAGGGTCACCCACAGGGATGGCACTGCCAAGAAGGCTGCCAACCCACCTAACCCCTTTGGCACTAGGTGCAGGGCCTCTGACTCAGCTCTCTCCCAAGCCTCCAAAGAGTGAAATCGCCCCTTCATGCTGGGCCAGAGGCAGAGCAGCGCCTGGCATCCGCCCGCAGAATTGGTCAGACCCTTCTTTCCTGGGCCAGCCAGATGTGGCAGTGAGTCCCACAGGACTGCCTCAGTTTCCTCTCAGTCCTTTTCTCCCTTTACCCAGATTCTGGCCTGCCACATTTTGAACCCAAGCACCAGTCCCTCTTTTGTGGGGCAGATGAGGGGGAGCCGCCCAGCTGCCCACCTTATCGAGGGTCTTCCTGAGGGCCTCCCGGTCTTTCTCCAAGCGTAGGGAAGAGCGCTCAGCCTCACGCTTCTCACTCTCCGCCTGGGCCTGGATCTGCTGCAGCCTCCCCAACCGCTCCTGGAGGAGGCGCCGGTCCTCTTGTGCCCGCTGCAAACTCCTCTGGGCCACTGCTTTACCCTCCTGGCGCTGGCGCAGCAGCTGCAGAGGAAGGATTCAGGCATGTCATGAAGGCACCCCACAGAGGGACCCCCAGAAGCTCTGGCGAAGCTCCTGGCTGGGACCCCTCCCCAACTCCCACACCGCTCAGAATGTCTGGGGAGCTCAAGGCATTCAGCTTCTGCACACTTAAGCCCCCTGAGTATCTCTGGGGGCAGAATAAGATTTCCAGTGAGGACAGGGATGGGCTTTGCATGGCCTGACAATGACTGGCAAAGCCAAAGCCAGAGGGCACAGCGAGGGTCCTGTGGCCCCTTCATTTGCACAACTTATGCAGCAGGTCACAATGCCATGCCTTTTTTGGGTCCAGAGCCCTCCCTCCTTGGGCCAGGGGTGTGTGGCACCCTGGGGCAGCCCTGGCCTGGGCCAACTCACCTCCTCCCGCTGCCTCACCAGCCCCTCCAACTCCTCCTTCTGCAGCTCCCGCTCGGCCAGCTCCCTCTTCAGGGCCTGGAGGTGCTCAGAGAGCCCCCCGTTCTGTTTCTTGGCCTCTGAGGCAGCCTGGCGGGCCATGTCCAGCCGCTCCTGAAATGGCAGAGAGACCCACAGGTGGTTGGTGTGCTGCTTGTGAAGAAGGCCAACGGCAGCCAAGGTGCCTTGACCAGTGACTGTCTGTCCACAAGACCTCCAATTCGCTTCCCAGTACCTGCAAGACCCTCCGGTCGCGCTCGCTGGCCATCAGGGCCTTTTGCAGCTGGAGAACCTTCTCCTGGGCTGAGCTGGTGGCACCGTGGCTCTCTGAGAGGGAGGCACTGAGCCCCTGGACCTTCTCCTTCAGGGATCCCTCTGCCTCCACAGCCTTCGTGAGTGAGAGGTTGGTGCGGTCCAGTGAGAGCTGCAGGGCGCTGGCCTTCCCCTCACTCTCTGACACCTGTGAGGGCACAGCAGGAGTGAGCATGTGGGAAGGGGGGCCGTTTCCCAGAGTGCCCCTACAGACGGCAGGAACTCAAGGACTCACAGGGGTCACCCTCAAGGGCCAGAGCCTGCATTCTTCTCCTCCCTCCACTGGCATGGCTTAAAGGACCCAAGTTGGAAGAGAGGCCACACTGGACGCTGGCTTGGACATGGTGCAGGGTGGACATTTGGTGGCTGCCATATACTGAAGCAGGGCTGGCACTGAGGGGAAAAGGGGCAGGGAAGCCACTGTTCCATGGTATTCTGCCTCCAAGTGAGAGCCAAGGGCCAAGAGGCCTTCTGGGATATGGCCCATTGATGCTGAGGCCTTACCTGTCTCTGCAGGAGCTCAGTGCGGTCACGCAGTACCTGGACCTCTGTCTCGCGATCGCTCAGCACCAGCTTGGCCCGTTGCAGCTCTCCCTCCAGTGACCGCCGAAGCAGCTCCAGTTTGGTCCCTCGGCTTTCGGAGGCATCCAAGACCTCCTTCAGCCGCCGTTTGTCCGCCTCCAGCCGGGCCTCATTGGTCTTCATGGTACCAATCTTCTCCTGAGGGGGTGGGGGTGAAGACACAGAGTGACCATCCTTGCTGCAGCCGGGGCTCCCCAGGTGGCTTCTGAGCCTCCTGAGGGGTCAGTGAGGTTTCTCTGGTTGTCTGTCCCAAGCTGGGAACAGAAGAACTCTGGGGATTTGGCTGCCTCAGTGGGGTCCCTGCAGTGTCAGCCATCCTCCCTGCGGCAGCCTCTCTGGCTAAGGCTGGCTCTTTTCTCCAAAGAATCGAGGAGATCCAGTCCTGATGCTTCCACCAGAGCAGCCAACCCCTTCCTTGCCTCTTCCCTCCAGACTGAGGTGCTGAAGTCACCCCCTCAGAAAGGAACAGGTGGATTGTTCTGGAAAGGTTGACTTCCCAGCCCCACAGACATCGCATATGGGGGGAGACAAAGAGGGAAGAAGCCCTTTCCATCTCTCCCTCTTCCCCGACACCTACGGGGAAGGAGCCACAAGACAAGGCCGATGGCCCACTTCTCCCCAGATCTCACCGGCTTTAGCGCAACACCTTCTACTACCTCATTCTCTGGGGTGAAGCTCTTACTTTCTTTTGTGAAAGGGCTTCTGAGCACACATGCTGAGGCTTGGCAGGACACATAGGTGGGCTGGCATCTTCTCCTTGCCATTCCTGAACTGTCCTGTGCACCCATTCAAGGGCCACTAAAGCCCTACAGACACACTCTGCTCTCCTGGCAGCTGCTCTGCCCACTGGCACTCACCAGGCTGGCCTTGTGCTCACTCTCCGCCGCCTGCAGGCCCCGCTCCAGCAATGCCACCTTCTCTGCCAGGGCCTTGCGCTCCCTCTCACCCTGGCTCCTGCCCTCCTCCTGCATGGCCAGGGCAGCCTGGGCCCCACTCAGCTTCCCATCAAGGCTGCGCCTTCCTGCAGGAGAGGAAAGGGGCAGTGTGGGGCAGGTTGGAGGGTAGCAATGGGGCTGGCTGAGAAGCCCCGGGAACGTGGTAGGGAACTTCCTTACCTTTCGCTCCCAGGCCCCTCTGGGTTACACATTGTAAACCACTTAGGCAATGCTTAAGGGCACTGATAAGTGGTATAGAAATGTACTTGCTATTGCTATGGGTGCCCACAGCAAAGCCCCCTACATCACAGGAGGGCAACCTGAAAGGAAATGACCCCATCACACACACCCTCCAGTGGCAAGAAGGGAAGGGAAGGAGGACTCCTGCTTCTCCCCAGAGAGACCATTTGGGACTCCAGGGCTCATTGATAAGACTCAGCCGTGCCCCAGACTAAGCAGAGCATCCTGGAAAGGGCCGCTTCATCCCTTGTTCAAAACCTTAGTGATTTGGGAGCCATGGCTAAAGGCTGCCCTGCAGAATAGCTGCAAGGTCAGTTTGAGGGATGAGGGAAACCCATGAGAGGGCCCTCTCATGGAAACAGGGAACTCCCTTTCATCCCACCTTCCTCGCACTCGGCCAGCTGCTTTTGCAGTTGCTGCACCCGGGCGCCAGCCATGTCTCGCTCAGCCTCCATTTCGGCCAGTTGGTGGTTCAAGACTCCCAGCTGGGAACGGGCTTCATCCTGGATCCCCAGAGGCAGGACGGGTGGAAGGGAAGAGAGGTCAGGGCTTGGTTGAGGACCGCTGGGCCCTTTAGCCAGCAGGAAGCTGGCCCAGGACTCCCATTCCCTGCTGGCCCCCAGGCCTACCCGCTCTCGCTGCGCATCCCTCAGCTCCTGCAGGAAGTCCCGGAGGGCGGTCCGCACAGCCTCTGGGTCAATGTCGGCCACCAGCTGCTCACTCCGGCCGGGGGAGAGGGCGCGCTCTGGTGAGAGGGGCTGGGAGCTGGGGCGGCTGGGCTCCCTCTCTTCCTCCTCTGCTGTCGCCTCCCCTGGAGAGCAAAGAAAGCAGCTGATCCCAGGGACGGGGAGGAAACTGGGCCCCCAGAGCCAGCAGCCATGCTGTCCCCTCAGGGGACACCTACCTTTTGGGATGGGGTGAAAGAGCCTCCGGGAGGAGATGCTGCCACTGCAGTGGCCCCTGACAGCTGGGCTGGGCGGCCGCCCCATGCGGCCGAGGCCCAGGGTGCGCCGGAGGGCTGAGTGAAGGCCACCCAACCGGAGCTCCACTTGGTGCTTCAGGCCCTCCAGGCGGGCCAGCTCAGCTTCCAGACCCTGCACGCGCCCCTCGGCCCCGCTCAGGCGCAGGCTCAGCTCGCCTGCTGCAGCCACCGCCGCCTCACGCTTCAGCTCCAGGTTGTGGACGTCGTCCAGCAGCTTCTTCTCATTTCCTTTGGCCTCCTCCAGGCTGCCCAGCAGCTCCCTCTCCCTCAGGCGGAAGTCGCACTCCAAGTCAGAGAGCCGGCGCTGCAGGCTTTGGAGCTGAGGGGAGGAGAGAACCTAAAGATACACTGGGCCCCAAGGTCCCAGTGTGAAACACACCACCCCTCAGGCTGCATTCTTATTTGCTTTGTCTTACTTTTAGCCTAGGAGAAGACTTGCTCAAACCAGGGAGTGAACTGGAAGTCCTTCCAGTCTGTACCACTACCACCACCACCCCAGACGAGACCCAAAAAATGCCTCACACCCAAGCAGGGTTGTCGCCCTGTCAGAGGAGCCCACAAGGACCCTGACCTGTGGCCAAACCCAAACTGGTGGACCTGAAGGCAGGGCCTTGGCACAGCAGGCAACCCTGCCTCAGCCCAAAGGCCCAGCAAGAGCTGAAGCAGGAGCGCCAGCAGCCCTGCTGGACACCAGGGAGCTTTGCTTGGAAGGGCATTCCCAGGAAACCCCCCACCTCACCTCCTTCCTGGCTGATTCCCGCCCGGCTTCACTCTCCACAATCTTCTGCTTGAGGCCAAAGGACTCTCGCCGGCTCTCCTCCTCCCGCTGCTCATCCAGGGATACCCGGGCCTGCAGCTCCACCACCTCCTTACTCTTCTTTGCATTCTCGCTGTCCAGCATCTTGACCTGCGTGGACGGAAGACGGAAAGCAAGGCTCCAGCAGCAGACATCTGGGGAAGCTACTCTGCATGGATGGCTGAGGAAGGGACAGAGGGATTGGCCCTGGTCATGGTGGGACACCTGCTCTGGAACACTGGCTTGCTCAGAGTGGACTGTGTTTCCAACCGCAGAACAAAAACGGGTGGAAGTGGGGGGAAGCCAAAAGGAAGGAAAAGAGGAGGTGAGCGGCTGCAGAGAGGAGAAGAGAGGAAGGCAAGTGGAGGCAGAGGAAGCCCTTTGGGCAGGAGTCTCCCTCCAGGCAGAGAAAAGGCCGAGAAGGCTCAGCAGGGGCAAGGGAGTCCACCAGTCAGGCACCCAGAATATCACAGAGACAGGCTTGGATGTGGGCCAAGCAAGGTGGGGGAACCCCATCTCCCTCCACTCCCAAAAAAACCAGAAAGCAGAGTGACAAAAGTCTCTTACTCTGCCCTGCCATTTCTCACCCACCAGCCTCGTCTCTCTCTCTCTTTTCCTCCACAGCCCCACAGACCTCTCCTACCCACCCACTTGACCCGATGCCTCCCCAATACCTGTCTCCGCAGCTCCTGCAGCTCCCGGCGTGCTTCCAGCCGCGACCGCTCCACATCTTGGAGGTTGCTGCGTATATCTGCAGCCTCTTTGCCTACGGCTGCCCGGGCTTCATCCAAGATGGCCAGCTTCTGCTCCTTTTCCTCGTTGCTTCGCTTCAAACTGAAGACGAGAAGGAGGTCGGATGCGAGCTTTGCAGGCGATCAGTCCACCTCCAGCTCCACCAAGGGGAGGCCAGCCTGTCCCCTGCTATCTCTTTCCTGGCTGGGCATGCTCCAGTTCCTCCTCCGTCCTCCTACCTGATGCGATCACTCTCGGCTCGTTTCAGGGCGTCACGCAGCTCCATGTTGGACCTTTGCAGGGTCTCTTTCTCCCGGCCCTCGTCGCTCAGGCTCCTCCGGAGGTCCGCAGCCTCCTTGCGCTGGGCCTCCTGGGCCACTTGGGCCTCCCGCAGCCTGCGCTGGGCATCCTGCAGCTCCCGGCGGGTGGCATCGCGGGCATCCTCTCCCACGCGCAGCTGCAGCTTCAGCTCCTCCACCTGGATGGAAAGCAGTGCAAGACAGAGCCCTCTTGGTTAGGGGTGGCAGTCAAGCCTTTGGTGGGCAAGTGTAGGCAGGGGCTGTGACACTCTGGCCCTCACAGCCATTTCTGTGGCTTTGCCCTTGTGGGCTCCCCCCTACAGTCTCTCTTTCCCCTCACACTTCCCCTGGCACAGCCCACTCACCTCACGGAGGGCGGCCTCCCGCTGCTTGGTCAGCTCCCTGGCCTGTTCATGGAGCACCTTCACTTCCCTCTCATGGGTGACAATGGCTTCCTCAAACTGGGCACGGATGCTCCGCAGCTCCGAGTTCAAGCCACTGATGGTGCTCTGCAGCAGGCAAGAAAACCAACCCCCCTTTGTGACCCCAGTCCAGAAACAACCCAATGGCACAATTCTGGCTGAGTGGGTAAAGGAGGAGGCATGGAAACCAGAAGGGACCCAGCGCATGGCTTCTACTCTGGCTAGCTCCATGGAGTGGTTGCTCTGCCACATGCTCCAAGCAGAGAGACAGGTCCCCTCAGAAGCTCAGCTTCCATTAAAAACAACACAGAAACAAACACAAGATTCTAGGTCTCACAGGAGACAGCCTGTGCACAGGAGACTGCCGAACTCTCCAACACAGGAAAGAGGGCTATCCAGTACCCGCACAGAGCTCTGCCATAGCTTCCATCGGGGCTCCTTCCTCCCCACCCCACCCCACCAAAGGCTCTCTGTGCCCAAATGCACTCACCCGCTCTTGCTCCTGCCGGCTCTGAGCCTCCCGCCTCTGTCTCTCCATCTCCAAGGTGAAGCTGGCCAGGCTCTGCTGGGCGGCTGAAAGCTTCTCCAAAAGGACAGCCTTCTCCGACTCCTTGAGGAACAGTGCCTGAGGTGGAGGTAGAGGTGGCATCAGTGATGCTTTCAGAAGGGGCTTGTGCTCTAAATGCCAATGTGCCAGATGCTGCAGGACTTGAACTGAGGGGCTCTGGCAATCAGAACTGGGCCGCCTGATCTCCCAGCTGGCCAGAGAGATGGCCATTCCAGCACACAGAACCCTCTTGACCCGAGAGGTCAGCAGAGGGCAACCTGCCTGACCACCAGGAAAGCCCACAGGCCCTCTGTCTGAATGCCAGCTCAGGACTTGTGGCCCCATAGGAAGAACCCACCAGGCCCTCCCCAGCAGGGCAGAAAGAGAAAGGAAGAGCCACTTGGTGCCAAAGGCCTGTTCTGCTCAGGGACCCAGCCCTCAACCTGCAGAGCTCAGCACTGGAACAAGGGCACCTGACCATCATGTCTATCTATCTGTCCAACTTATATTCTGTCTTTCTCCCTGCAGAATGTGAGAAGGCACAGAACCACTTCACAGACATTGCAACAGGCTCAGCCCCATGTCGTCTTTGGCAATGGACCTTTTCCCTGGCTGCTCAGCAACCATCACCCAGCAGGGCCCGGGCCTCCCTTATGGCTTCCCTCCAAGGCCTCCCAGGGGTCTGGACCCCTTCGCACTGGCCCTCCACCTGCTGCTTCTCGCTCTCTGCCAGGAGGAGCCCCTCGTCCCGCTCCTGCTGGAGGGCTGCCATCTCCTCGCCCAGCTCCTCCTTCTCCGCCTCATGGCGTCCCTGTAGCTCCTCTCGCTCCTGCTGCAGGCGGCGCAGCAGTTCTTCCCGCTCGGCCTCCAGTTCCAGGCACAGCGACTCCTGCCAGGAGGACCACCGGAGTCAGAAGAAGCTGGCCTCCAGTGGACCCTATAGCTGGCCAACCCCTTGGAGGCTCCAGAGGTTCAAACCGGCTTGGTCCATCTGTCCTACAGCAAAGGCAGCAGCAGCAAGAATGCTGCTCCCCTTCTGTCTGGGCAAAGGATTTCTGAACATGGCCGCACATACTTTGTCTCTCTGGAGACGATCCAGTTCCTCCTTGTGAGCCACCTGGGCGCTCCTCAGTGTGGCCTGGGCCTCCTGCTCCAATTGCATGGCCCTCTGGGCTGCAAGCGCCTTCTCCTGCTCCAGCCGGCTGACTTCGGCCTCCATTTGCTTACGGAGGCTCACCAGCTCCACTGGGTTGGGGGAAAGGCAGACAGTACAGACAGGTGTCAGAGGAACCAAAGGGGGGTGTAAGGGCTGAGGAAGGAGTTGCCCCTCCCCATTGCCTACCTGCCCAAGGGACCCCAGACCCCAAAACGCATGGGCAGGGAGCCAGCTGGAAAAGGTGGACAGGCACTGCATTTTTGTCTGGGCAAGACTGTCCTTCCCTTCCAAGAGAAAGGGAAGGATTCCACCCTCCACATTTACAAGAGTAGGAGAAAGGATTGGGGCCTCTTCCAAACAACCATCACCTGTCCACTCAGCTGCCCCCCTGCTCTTGCTCTGTCTTTCCTTCCCTCCACAGGAAGGAAGGAGGGAAGCCAGCCAAGGGGGCTGCTGGCCACAATCCGGCCCTTCCTGCTGGGTGGGAGTCTTCCAGGCTCTGAGGAGCAAGGCATCACCCAGTAAGCCCACAGCAGGTGGGAAAGAGCCCACTCCCCACCCAGAAGATCTATCAGGGAAGCTGGAGAAGGACAGGTTGCTTACCTGTAACAGTATTTCTTCGAGTGGTCATCTGCGAATACATACAAATGGGTTGTACTGCGCCTGCGCAGTGCCTTTGGAAACTTCTGGAATCACTAGGCAAAGTACACTTTGCAACATGTTGAAACTTTTTGGCGGTAACTCCGCCCATCCCCTATAAAACCTCCGTTCCCGCTCTTTTCCCCAGTTCCGCAATTTTTCCGCCGCGAAGGCGACAAGAATGAGCCAATATGAGCAGGACACTGAGGGGAGGATAGGCGGGATTTGCATGTATTCGCAGATGACCACTCGAAGAAATACTGTTACAGGTAAGCAACCTGTCCTTCTTCTTCGTGGTCTCTGCGAATCATACAAATGGGTTGAGACTGGCAAGCTAAGGTCAGTGGAGGCGGGAGTGTCATGATACCTGAGAGAACAAAAACAGTTAATAGTCAATAAAGATGACTAAACACCAGTATAAGAGTGATTGTTTGTTTATAAACTTGGAATGAAATCCCACCTCATAAACCAAGCCCAAATGAGGGCCACCAATAACATCAAGCAAAGAGTCTTTGGAGAATGACAGTCTTGGGCTATCAGGGAACACAGTATCCCGCCAAACATGTTCAGTGTAGTCCTGATAACAGCACAGCCCTCCCAAAAGCTGCATCTCTTTTGGCTCTTGTATCCAACCTATAGTGCTTAATAAAACTTAAAGGTTGTGCCCACACCGCAGCCTTGCAAATGTCCTCTAAGGGAATGCTAGACAGAAAGGCAGAAGAGGCTGCTATAGCCCTTGTGGCATGGGAGCGAATCCTACCCGGGCAGGGTTTACCCAAGAGTTCATAGGATAGGGCAATAGTCTTAGAAACCCACTTAGAGAGTCTCTGAGCCGACACCGGCAGTCCTTTTTTCGGTTCCGAGTAGCACTGGAACAGTCTCTCAGAACGGCTCGAGTCTTTAGTTCTGTCCAGAAAGAAGGCTAGGGCCCTACGAATGTCCAGGGTATGGAGGGCCTGCTCGGCATTGGTAGTCGGGCTCGGTGCCAGGGTAGGTAGAACAATGTCCTGGCACATATGGAAGGCAGAAACAACTTTGGGTAAAAAGGTAATATCCGTCCTGAGAACTACCTTATCCAAGTGGAATCTAAGGAAAGGCTGGTCTCGGCGTAAAGCGCAAAGTTCGCCCGCACGGCGGGCAGATGTGATAGCCACCAAAAATACCGTTTTCCAAGTTAGAAGTCTAATGTCCGTGGTGGCTAAAGGTTCAAATGGTTTAGACTGTAAAGCCCCCAACACCGTCTCGAGGCTCCAAGCCGGAGTCGGTAAGGATGCTTGAGGATACAGGTTATTGCATCCCCTCAGAAACTGTTTGACCAGGGGGTCTTTGAAGAAAGAAGGCTTGCCGTTGAAGTGAAAGGAAGAGCAGATCGCGGACAGGTAGCATTTAACGGATGTAAGGCAGAGGCCCGCATCGATAAGGGACATCAGGAATTCCAGGACCACAGGTGTAGTAACCTGGGCTAAGGCAAGTTGTTTGTCAGACAGGAACCGAAGAAATCTGTTCCACTTAAGTCTATAGGATTTCTGGGTGGCCGGTTTTCGGGCAGCCAAGATGACATTCTGTACCGAGGTCGGTAGCTGGGCTAGGGATGGATCCTCCATGCCACCAGGGGAAGGGTCTCGATGTCCGGATGTCGAACCCGTCCTCCCTGAACTGTGAGGAGATCCGGTCTGGTCTCGAGCCGGAGAAAGTTGGCTCGAGAGAGATGAAGAAGGCAAGGAAACCATGGCTGTCCCGGCCACCAAGGTGTGATCAGGATTGTGTCGGCTGCATCCCAAGTCATCTTGGAGACCGTCCTGGTGATTAGCGGGAAGGGGGGAAAGGTGTAGAGCGCTATCCCCGACCACCGAAAACCGAATGCATCTCCGAGGGAGTCGTCGTTTGGCATTCGGGAGCAGAACTGGGGACAATGGGAGTTGTACACGGTCGCGAACAGGTCTATCTGTGGGGTTCCCCATCGAGCAAAAAGATCGTGTACAGTGTCTGGGTGGAGCCTCCACTCGTGACAAGACGAGGGAGACCTGCTGAGTAGGTCTGCATGAGAGTTTTGGGTGCCCGGTAAGTGTACCGCTTGTAGTAGAACGTCTCGGGCAATGCACCAGTCCCATAGTCGGAGTGTGATGTCTAGGAGGGTGCGCGACCTGGTGCCTCCTTGTTTGTTCAGGTAGTACATCACCGTGGTGTTGTCTGTCCTGAGCTGGATGACCTTTCCCGACAATGAAGACTCGAAGGCCTTTAAGGCCTTTTCCACCGCCAACAGTTCTAACGCGTTGATGTGGAGCGCCTTCTCGTCTCGAGACCAGATGCCCTTGGCCCACAAGTCTAGGGTGTGGGCTCCCCATCCTTCTTCCGATGCGTCTGTGGTCAGCACCAAGTCTGGATGGGGCAGCGAAAAAGGCATACCGACGCAGACGTTCCGGTAGTCGAGCCACCAACGGAGGGAACGTGTGACTGATCTTGGTATGGTGAGTCTGCGGGAGGGAGGGTCTGTTTCCAGGTCGAAGACCGACAGGAACCAAGACTGTAGTGGACGGGATCGAAGTCTTGCCCAGGGAGTTACGAAAGTTGTTGATGCCATGTGGCCCAAGGCCACCTGGATGTCCTTGGCTGAGACACGCCTTCGGGTGGTGCACCGACCGACGGCCCGGATTAGGGCCTGGAAACGGTCTGGAGGTAGGTACGCCGTACAAGTGTTTGAGTCAAGGATGGAGCCGATGAACCGTATTCGCCTGGTGGGAAGCAGTTGGGATTTTTCGAGGTTGACCACCAGTCCCAGGTCCCGTAGGAGTTTGAGAGTCTCTGAGGTGTGCCTTTGCAGTTCCTGACGTGAAGGGGCCACGAAGAGCCAGTCGTCCAGATACGGGAAGACCCTCATGCCGCGGCGGTGCAGGTGTGATATCACCGGCGCCATGCACTTGGTAAAAATGCGAGGAGCTGTAGATAGGCCGAAGGGAAGGACATTGTATCTGTATGCGTCCGTCCCGACGGCGAACGCCAGAAACCTGCGATGGGACTCCCGGATGCTGACATGGAAGTAAGCGTCCTTTAAGTCGATCGTTGCAAACCACAGGTTCCGCTGCAACAGAGGTAAAATAGAAGCAAGCGTTACCATCCGGAAACGGCGATAAGACAGGTAAGTATTCAACTGTCTAAGGTCCAATATAGGCCTGATTCCTCCATCAGGCTTCGGGACCGTGAAATAGCGAGAAAAGAAGCATCTAGGGATGTTGACGGGATCGACAGGGGAGATGGCGCCTTTGGCAAGAAGGGTGCGTACTTCGTCGAGAAGGGTGTCTGAGGGGGGTGTGGACAGGATAGCTCCAGTTGGTGGGAGCTCTTTAAATTCAAGGGCATAACCCCTACAGACGATGGTGAGGGCCCAAGAATTGGAAGTGATTGCGGCCCAGGTCTTAGAGAAGGGCCTCAGTCTGTCCAGGAAAGAAGGGACAGGAGAAACGACGGAGTACGCTGCGTCCCTTCAGTTTCTTTTCTTGTTTGGGTCCGAATCTTGCCTCCTGTAGTTCTTTTTATACTTGGGCCCCGAACGACGGCCCGAGGAGGAGGAAGACTGGGATGGAAAGCGCTGCCTGGACTGATCCTGGCGCTGGAAAGGTCGGTCTTGCTGATAGGGTCTTTGGCCCTGACCATACCACTGGCGTACCGCAGTGAAGCGCTTGCGAGAAGACGATTGGGGGAAAGAGGACATACCGTGTTTCTTTGCCGCGGTCCTCATTCTGTATTTGAAATTGAGCTTCTCGTCGGTCTCGCGATGGAAGAGGCCGTCCTCATCGAAAGGCATATCCTCGATGGTAGAGCGAGCATTCTGGTTTAAGTCCGAAGACCTTAGCCAGGCGTGTCTGCGAAGTGCTATGGCAGCCGCCATGAATTTTGCAGAACAGTCAGTGGTGTGTCTGGCTGAGGTGATGAGCCATCCTCCAATCGAGTGGGCCTCGTCACGAACCTCCGAAAGGATAGCCTGGGACTCGTCGGGCAAGTCCGGAATAAGAGGGGAGACTTTCTCCATGAGCCACTGGATGTAGGCACCCATGCATGCGTTGTAATTTGCTACCCTCATGCCCAGTGCCGAAGAGAAGTAAGCCTTCTTAGCCAAGGCGTCGATTTTCTTGGCCTCCTTGTCGGAGGGCATCAAGGAGGCCTTCGGGGTGGATGAACGTTGAGAGCCCTCTACGATTGCTGAATTTTGCTTAGGGTGACCAAACAGCCATGATGGATTGGTCGGTGAGATTCTATAGAGGGACGCGACCTTCCTATTGTTGGATGCCGTCGAAGCAGGAGCCTCCCAGGAGCGTCTGGCCAACTTCTCCAATGAGGGAAGGAGGGGTATTGCTGGTGGGGTAGGTAGCCTACCGTGGACTCGTCTCTCGATCGGGTCAGATGCTTCCTCCTCAGTCTGGGAGATCTTAATGTCCAGAGCATTGCTCATTTTAATGACGTGTTCCGCGAAGGTTCGGACGTCGTCGGATGGGGAAACTGCACCGGGCTGGGCAAAGTCCTGGTTGACCGACTGGTAGTCGTCGTCTCGGGACGAGAGTGAGTCACCTCTTGGGCGGTAACGAGCCTGAGAAGATGCCTCTTCGTCTGATTCAAGGTTAACGACCTCCGGATCGGCGATAGCTTCCGCGCGACGGGGTGAAAACGCTGACACCCTGGAGGGTCTAGAAGAGGCTCTCGGCCTGGGCCTCCGGTCTCGGTGCTCGAAGAAGGACTCGACATCCTCCTGAGAGACTAGTCTATAGTACCTGCCGGTCTCAGAGTCATAATAGTAGTCAGGCTCCGGATCTCTGGGTGGAGATGGTGAGACCACCCGACGTGTACGAGTGGGCATCGGAGTGGGTGAGCGGCGCTCATCTCCGGAGCCAGCAGGGGAAGCAGGTTCCAAAAGGAGTTGGGCGGCATCATCAGAAGTGTGACGGAAGGTGGGTAAAGGCCGGGACCCCAAAGCCAAATCGAGGGGACGGTCCGAACGGCTGGTACTGGTGTCATGAGTTTTGGAGGTCGAGCTTTTCGCCCTTTTGGACGCCAAGCGTGGATCTGAAGGACGGGAGTCGGTGTCCGACGGTCTGCGGTCGGTATCCGAGCGCCTGTGGACGATATCTGAACGGACTTGGGGAGAGCCCTCCTGGTCACGTTCCAAAGAACGGCGTCGTTTTGACGCATGATGGTCGCCATCTAAAGAGGAAGAACAGGGTCTCTTAGATGAAGTAGAGGTTCCCGTCTGTGTCGGAGACTTGTCCCCTGCCGGAGACGTCAGGGTCTTGGTAGACGACGGCCTCGAAGTGGAACCCGACTTCGAAATGGAGGAAGTGGGTGCCTTCAGGACAGAGGACTTCGAGGCAGAACCCTTATGGGCGCTCGAGTCCTTGTCGACTTCCCGGCTCTCCTTGGGGGCCTTCTTATGTTTGTCCTTTTTATCTTTCTTCGGGGGCCGGGAGACCTCTTCAGATGGGCCCTGGGGCTCAGATGGGACCTCCATAGCGCGGGTCGCCAATGGTGACTGAGTTGGAGCCTCCGTGAGGGTGGGTAGGGGGGTCGCGGTAAAAGACGAAGCTCCTACAGAAGACATTGCCCCCGAGGTGAAGACCTTGGTGTAAATCGCGGCCTTCAATCTGGTCTCTCGATTTTTCCTCGCCTGGGGGGTTAGGGACTTGCACAAGGCGCAAGAAGCCAGGACGTGAGTCTCCCCTAGACAAAAAAGGCAGGCTGAATGGGGATCCTGGCCGGGAATCTTACCCCCACAAACGGAGCACTTTTTAAAAGGCACCGATGGCATGATCTGAAGATTGAAGTCAGACGGTCTGGTTGGCAGCGAGCCAGGAAGAAGAAACCGAGGGTTAGAGACAAATCGCGAGGTCAGAAACAGTCCAGGGTCTAAGCCAAATCAGTTTAAGGGCAAGCCAGAGAAGAGTCAAAAGAACAGTCCGAGTCAATTTTCCAGTGATTCCTATACTGAGACAGAGAGCGAAGTTCCTACTGGCAGCTAACGCGGCGGAAAAAAGGAACTGGGGAAAAGAGCGGGAACGGAGGTTTTATAGGGGATGGGCGGGATTACCACCAAAAAGTTTCTACATGTTGCAAAGTGTACTTTGCCTAGTGATTCCAGAAGTTTCCGAAGGCACTGCGCAGGCGCAGTACAACCCATTTGTATGATTCGCAAAGACCACGAAGAAGAAGTTGGATGTACAGGACAGAAGCCCCTCAGGGACAAATCTGCGCACAGAATCTTACAAGCCCAGTGTCTTAGAGAGGCCACAAAGCCTGAACCGGCCAAAAGACAGGGAGCGGTGAATGAAAGGAACCAAAGGAAGACTCCTGGTTCCTGCCCCAAGCACCTTGCAAAGTCTCCTTGGCCAGAAGCAGGGCCTGGCTGTCGCCTTCCAGCTGCTCCTTCCGGGAGTCCAGCTGGGCCAGATGTTGCTGGATCTCAAAGAAGGTTGTCTCCAGGGTGTCCTTCTCAGACCTGGACAGAGGGAGGAACATCAAGTGAGATATTATTTGGTGAAAGTGCTTTGATTTTCTATGCTAACTACTGCCCTCATGTTTGAATTGCAGGGAAAGACAGGCAAACCTTTTTCACAACCAAGTTTTTGATAGTAAAGCCCATTCTGTGTCTCCCAGAAACTGAGAGCCAACCCCTGCCACGCCCCAAACTGCCACACAACACACACACACACACAAGTGCTCTTGAGATCTGTTTGCAAACACTACGGCTGCACCTGGGTTACCCTCTCGAGGCTGGGATTGGTGAAGGAAAGCTGCCCAGTGTGCAGACAGACTGGCCTGACTGCTCAGTGGGCATACTCACCCTGCCTGCCAGCCCCTGGGCCTTCAGGGGCATCAAGCCACCCCTGCCCCACACGCCCACCTGAGACCAGCCATCTCCTCTGCCAAGCCTCGGTTCTCCCGCTCTGAGGCTGCCAGCTGCACCACCAGGCTGGCCTTCTCCTTCATCAGCGCCTCCTTTTCCTTGCCCATGCGCAGCATGGCCTCACTATGGCGCTCCAGCTCCCGGCGCACCTGGCCCAGCTCCTGAGTGGCTGTGCTCCTCTGGCGGGACGCCTGCCGAAGGTAAAGGAGCAGAACATAAGGGAAGAGAAGAGGAAAGTAGGAAAGCAAGAGAGTAACTGCCATGTCTCCCTAGCCCTCGCAGCTTTTCTCAGCACCTCTGGCCCAGAGAGGCCCTTGGGCCCACAGCCAGCCAGGAGCTCTGAAGCCCAACTGAACCCCACCCACAAAGCTTTGGCCATTGCTTTCCTCCTGAAGGCTACCATCCCTCCTGGGGCCTCCTCCCCTCGCCTCCCCTCCAGCCCCTCCCGCAGGAGACCTACCTGCCCCAGCTGCTCCTGGAGCTGTTCCCGTTCCTTCTGCAGTGCCACCAGCTCCTGGCCCAGCGCCTCCCGGCTCTGCTCCACAGCCTGCAGGGAGTGGCCCAGCCCCTGGCGCTCTGTGGCCAGGTCCAGCTTCTCCTGCTCCAGCCGCACCAGTTCAGCGCGGATAGTGGCCTTCTCCTGCTCTGCCTCCTCCTTCTTCCCCAGGAGGGCGGCCTTCTCCTCTTCCAGCTGGGAAGGCAAGGCATGGCAAGTCTCGGGGTGCGGAAGGGGAGCCCTCCTCCAATCCCACTGCTTTTCCTTCAGGATATTCTACAGACAGGCTTTTGTCTTATCCAAGTCAACACTATGCTATGCTTTGGTCAGAAAAGCCACACAACACCCATCCCAAAAATCCAGCCACACAAGTCTGCAGTAAGCCTCCTCTTCCCTTCAAGGACAGGAATGGGTTGTGCAGTTATGAAGCCCTGCAAATGCATTTCCTGCCCTGGCATCATTTCATCTGCCTTTGTTCATCCCACACCAAAGCCCTCAGGCAGGAGGAGGCTTTTAAGGAGAGGCTGGGTGCCCACCTAGTTGGGTGCTTTAAGCGGTGGTGAAGAGGTCATGGGCTGCTGGCCCCAGAGATCTCCCTTCCAGACTGACAATTCTACAGGGTCCTTTCCCTGGGGGCCCAGGGAGCCCCTCGGGGAACTTTGGGAGGTTTACACAATCCTGAGGGTGAAGGGCTTGTGCTGTAGCTTCCAAGAGGCCTGCCATTCTCTATGCCACCCTCCCAAATTCCTGGCCCTCACCTGGACAATGATCCGGTTGAGCTCTGTCTTGTCTTGTGCCAGCCCCTCATTGAGGGCGCTCATCTTGGTGAGGGAGTCGTGCATCGAGGCCTCCTCAGCTGTCAGCCGGCTCAGAGCCAGTTGAAGCTCATTCCGGTTTGCCTCTGCCTGGTCAGGAAATTCAAGGGAGAGGGTCAGGTCTGCCCAGACAGAGGGAGGCCTTCTTCCCAGGTTGGGGCCAGTAGCCAAGCCCTTGACAGGACTGAAGTGCCTCTGACTGAAGGCGACACCCTGCAGGAGAGGGAAGGCCTCCCCAGGGGCCCTGGGGCCCACTCCCATTTCCCACCCCAAGAGGCAGCTGGCTTGCCTTGGCCAGGGCTCCTGCCACCTCAGCCTTCTCATTCTCCAAGACCTCCTTCTCCAGGACAGCCTGGCTCAGGGCCTCCTTCACCAGCACAAGCTCCTTCTTGAGGCTGGACCTCTTGCCCTCCAGTTGCTCGAGATGTCTGTGACTGAGAGACAGAGGAGGAGGGAAGGAGGCAGGGTGGGCGCCGGGTCACTCCTGCCTTAGACTGACTCCACAGAGTCAGAGGAAGCCTATGAGCCCAGAAACAAAAGGCACAGGACCAGCAAAGCAGCCTCTTCCAAGTGTTGTAAGAAGACTTTTGTGTCTGAGGCTGCAGCTACCCTCTTTCTACTTCTCTCCTATTCCTCCTCAGGATGAAATGGACTGACGTGAGGATCCACAGAGATGCAGAGTGAGGCTCCAGTCTGCAGCCAGGCCCCAGACCCACAGACCTGGGGCTGTCTTTGCCCTCCCACCTGGCTCCCCCATGCCTCTGCCTACCCACAGGGCACCAAGTCCAGCCCAGGACATTCGCCTGCCCTGGCAGCTAAGATCTGTTGGCAGAGTCCAGACGCAGCATGGGAGGCTTCCTCGCAAGACACACAGCCATCCCTTTGTGCCCAGCACCCCCAAACCAGACACTGCCCCACCTGTGTTCCACCTCCTTCTGGGCTCTCTCCTGCTCCTTCAAGAGGTCCTCCTTCTCCTCCTCGAGGGCCTGGCGCTGGCGCTGAAGATCGCTGTTAACCACCTGCAGCCGCTCATTCTCCTGGTGCAGACCCCCCAGTTTCTCTTGTGTGGCTTGCAGGTTCCTCTCCAGAGAGGCCTTCTCACTAACACGGGGGGGGGGGGGGACACATGGGGAGGAGGACACTGAAGCCACGCAGGAACCCAGGGCAAGGGCACTGCTCCCGCTGCACCCCCTCACCAGCCCCAATGTGGCCCTCCCAAAATAAGTGCACCCCACCCCATCCCAGGGAACCCCCATCCTCCCCCCAGGGAAGACAGAGAAGCTTAGGTTCAAAGAACAGCAGGGATCACCCTCCCCTCCTGCAAGAATCTCAAGGGACTTCTGGGAGCCTCATTCCTTTTTCTCCCAGCAAGGTAGGCTAGTTGATGTCAGAAGAACCAGCCTGAAGCCAGGCTGGGACTGTCAGGAACATGGGGCTGTTCTGAGCCCAGGTTTCTCATGGACCAAACCAGCCCCCTGTAGCCACTGGGCTCTCGCTCCCTCACTCAGGATTTCACTTCAGTCTAAGGAATCACTGGCTGCCATAGAGATGCTGGGTCTCTCTGGGCAGTGTTGGGTGCCCTGGGAAAAGAGCCGGGAGAAGGAGATCTGGCAATGTATGCAACTAGCAGGAGCCCCCCTGCCCTGCCCTGCCCTGCTCCACCTTGGGCCTCTTCCTGAGCTGCTCTGCGTCATCCTCTGAAACAGCAGAGGAGCAAACCCAGAGCAGCGACTCCAGCAGCCCCTCTCTTGGCCTCTCAGGTCCTGGGCATTCTGACATCTGGATGAATACATACAGACACACATACAGAGCTAAGACAGCCCCTCTCCGCTCTTCCAGCACCAAGGGCAGAGAACTGTCCTCCCTGCTTCCTGTCCTTGTTGGGTCAAGAGCCAGACTGTTCACCTGCCCAGAAGCTCTGCTAAGGAGCGCAGCCGGCAGGCCTCATGGCCAGCCTCCTCCTTGGCCTGGCCCAGGCCTTCCAGGTCGTCCATCAGCTGCTGGATCTTCCGCTCGAGGGACCACCGTTCACTGTCGCTATCTGCCAGTTGCCTCTTCAGGGATGAGAGCAGATTTTGGGCAGCCTCGTATTTCCCTTGGAGATCCTGGGGAGAAGAAACAGATATTGAGATCCAGATGAGATCCTTGCCTTATCTTTACATTCACATGTTCCCCTCAGACGTACATGCACACAAAGAAGCAGAACAAAACGTACAGATCAAAGAAACAAGTTTCCATGTATTTGGATGGAGAAGTGAAAGTTCAGAGTCACACACAGTATGTGCAATTTCACAGAAGCTCTGAGTTCAGCCCCTTTGGGAGTCGCAACTTGCTTTTTCTTCCCTCTCACTTCTAAAACAGGTTCCTAGTCCTCCTGGCTACAAAGACACATAGAACAAGAACGCTGCCTAGAGATGCTACAGAAGCACTCAGCACTTTCCCAGAGGGGAAAATTGGGTCCTCCCATCTAGATCCCAGCTGGAAGCCCAAAGGGAGCCCTGGGGAGGAGATTCACGGAACTGAGCCGTATTCCTCCTCCTCCTCGTCGGGAGAAAAGGGCTTCAACCTCTGAAGGGCAGAGAGGGAGACAGAGGGTCACCTCACCCTGAGAGCATCCTATAGATAAGCCCTGCACCTTCTTCCAGGGAGTCATCCATCATGCAAGCAGAGGGACCCTCCTCACCTGAAGCTGCAGCTGTCGCTTATGCAGAGCTGACTGCACCACCACCAGCACAGAGTCTGCCGGGAAGACTGGGGAGAGGCAGCGCCGGGGGGATGAGCTGCGTCGAGGGGAAGAGCGTCGCAGTGGCGAGGGTGTCCGAAGGCTGGAGGACAAGCCCCGCAGGCTGAGACCAGTGGCCTCGCTGTCTGAGGCCTCTGTGGACAGGAGGTGGATGGCACTGTCTGCGTCAGAGATCACAGCCTGCGGGAGGAAGCAAAGGGGGACTATACAAAGAAGGGGGCAGCCAGCCCCCAAGTCCACCCCCTGGAAGCCAGGCCAGGTGGGAACACCCCCCCTTCCCTGCCAGCCCTACCTGGGCAAGGTCACGGAGCGTCTGCTGAAGCATCTCAGACTCTGTCCGCAGGGCCTCAACCTCCTCTGCCTCGGCCGCCGCCTGTTCCAGAGCACGAGAGGCTTCCTTGAAGGAGGTGAGCAACATTAGCTGGGCTCTTGTGTCAACTCTGGAGAACTTCTGCTGGAGTCCCTCCCGTCTTTGCACTAGACTGCCCAGCGGTGCTTCCCCAGCCCCACTGCCAACCCCTTACCAAGGTCTCCAGCTTCTGGGTCAGCATCTCAATGGTGTGAGCCTTCTCCGAGTTCTGGTCCTTCATGCGCTCCAAATTGGATGTGAGCTCCCCAATCCTGAAGCCAGGAGACAAAACAGGAGCCACCTTTGATTCTGCCTGGCTTTTGTGGCCTGCCCTGTATGAGTCGAGCTGACTGGCAGGAACCTTGCTGCCCCAAGCATCAAGCAGGGGAGCCAGCCCAGAAACACCACCAGGAAGGTGGTGCTGCCAGGAAGGACCAGAGCTGCAGGGCTCCCAGGGCTCCCCCTTTCCCATAGGGTGCTAAGTGGCGCCTCCACCAGTGGGCTCCCAGATGGGATGCTCCCCCATCCCAGGCCCTCAAAAACAGAGGGGCTGCTGGGGGAGACTCTGTCCCAAGGAGCGGCCCGTCACCTGCCCGGCCTGGCCCCCCTGCACACCCCACCTGCTGCTCAGTTCGGCCTTCTCCAGGTCGCACCGGACCTGCAGCTGAATCATGTCATGGACTTTGTCCTTCAGTTGCTCCTCCAGTTGGGCCGTTAACCGCTCCTGCTTCTCCAGGGCCGCGCAGGCACTGCTTTCTGACAGCCGCAGGTTGCTGCTCAGGTTGAGGCAGGCGGCGTGTGCCATGCGGCCCGACTGGGAGAGCTCATGCCTCAGCTCAGAGAGGTCCCTGCAGGGAAGGAGTGGGATGGAGGGAGGCCACCTCACAGGCAGGCAGCACAGACCTCATATAGCCACTGGCTGCCAGGAAGGCCCAGGGGAAGGGGGAGGTGTTCGTTGGTTGGCCCTAGGCAGCCATGGCCATTTCTGCCCACCAAGCACACAGTCTCCTAAGATGGACTCCCAGACCAGAAATAAAGCTGTTGGGCTTCAGCCTCGCATGGCAGTAGGGAGGTCTAAAAAGTGCAGGTGATGGGTTGGGAGTAGGCAGGGGTTGGGTGCCAAGACCAGCTCTGACTGTTTGCAGAAGAGAAAAACGTACAAAATATTTGTCTGTCGTTTGTGTGGTTCACACCATTTTTGTGAAAAACAAGGAGCCAGGAGCATCTTAGGCAAGCAGGACTTTGGCATGTGAATAATGGAAATGGTGGAGTGTGCGGGGTCTTGATTAGCAGAGTTTGGGAGTCCCCTCGAACCCTTTTGGCACAATTCTGCACACTTCTCCACAGGGGCTGCTCTCATGGAACCAAGTGTGCCACCCTAAAGCCAGCCGTAGCCAGCCATGGGGAGACAGACTCTCACTAAGCACTGACCTCTCCGTCAGGGTCTTCATTTCGCTGACATGCCTCCGGAAGCCCATCACTTGCCGCCAGAGGGTGAGCAGGCGGCTGTGCTCATGGCTAAAGTAGCTGTTGAACGACTAGAGGGAGACAGAAAGAGAACGAGGTTGCAGACTTCCCAGAGAGCCAGAGGGGCCCTGAAAGAGCGGCGGTCCCCATGCCCATCTCCACTGGTCGCTGCTGTGGAGCTTTTCAGAAGACCCAGCCTGTTTCCCCAGAGGGACTGGGAGGACAAGCAAGACAAGTCTCTCCCCCCCGCAACATGGGACGCCTCCTCCCCACTCCAAAGCCACAGCCCACCCCCAACACTGGATCCTCATGTGGCCCAGACCTCCTCCTCCCGCCTCCACTCTGCCTCACGCTGCTCCAGCTCGTCCCGGGCTTTCGTCCAGTCTGTCGTCAACTTCCGGATGTCCTCACTCAGAGCTTGGTTGGCCGTATTGGCCTGGTCCAGCTGCTCCCTCAGCATGGCATTGACCTGGGCGAGGCTGGCGCTCCTGAAGGCACAGGGGCAAAGAGTCAACAGGCACCACGAGAGACAGCAGGGCAGAAGAAGGAAAAGAGCAGCAGGAGAAGCATTTATCCTGCTCAGGCACTGGGCAACTGAGACCTACCAGGAGGCCTGCCTGGCTTTGCATAATAAAAACTCATAAAGGTGCGAGTATTGGGGGCATGGGCAGGAAGAGTCCCACAGGTTCCCAAATGGGCAATCATGGGACAAATGTGGGCCTGTGGCTGGGAAAGGGGAGCCGTTCTGAGCAGGGGAGACAAAGGACAGGAGGCTCCATTCACTTCCTCCCACCCCAGCGGTCTCTACAAAGGCCCCCCATCTCCCCACAGTCACCGTTGCTGCTCTTCCTCCAGCCGGATGAGGGCGTTCTCCAGGTCATTGCTGTGCTCCTCATCGCAGCGCAGGCGGGACTCAGTCAGGTCCAAGTGGCTCTGAGAGGCAGGAGTAAGAAAGGGTAGGGGGTCAAGCACACCCAAAGCTGGCCCTGGAGAGCACTGCAGCAGAAATGGCAAAGACGCAGCACCAAGCAGAGATCCAGAGGGCATCACTGGCGCCTGGGCTTCCTCTTGCCTCCCAGCCAAAAAACTCAGAAGGATTCCTGAACATGTACAGAGGGGCTTTCTCTTCCACATTGTTCTAACATCTGACATCACCGTTTGGCAGGCAAACAATTTCCCCAAAGGCTTCAAAAACAGCAGGGCTGACTCCATCCCTCCCCACTGCAAAAGGGTTCCATTGGAGATGTGCTTAGGCTTAACGGCCCAGGATACTTAAAAGGAAGCCATAGGAGCCAAGCTACCAGCTGCTCCTTCCTCATATAGATGCTGGTTCTAATTCGTAGCCTCACTTGGGGGGGGGGGGGACTGAAAGTTTTCCAACCCATCTGAGGATAGAAGCATCACAGATAAGGTTCAGATGCCTGTTCAATAAACTAAATCTGAGGCGAATCGTGTCTATGACTAAAGCAAAAGAAAGTGCTATGAAGCCAGAGTGACCAGAATTCCCCATCAAAGAGGGCTGGGGGCTGTCACTTCCTCCCTGCTGACCACCCCATTCATTCCCACCAGCAGTGAAGATGCCACAGAGGAGAGCCCCACTTGGCTGGACAGTGCAACCCTCAGGCACGCACACACACATACATGCTCACACGCACATAAGTAACCATGCACCACAGTGTGGAGCTCACTCACCACCAGCTGCTGCTGCTCCAGCTCTGTGGATTTCTCCAGCAACTGCTGCTCCTGCTCCCCACACTTTTTCTTATACTGGAGAACCTGCGAGGGAGCAATGGTGACTACTGCAAGGCTGGCAAATAGCTGGCCCCACTCCCTAACCTCCCCCAGCCCCACAGAGGCCTCCTCCGGCTGCTTGCGCCAGGGCCAGGCCAGGCCAGGGGCTCACCTTGGCCTGCAGCTTCTGCACCAGCTGGGCCTGGCGCTGCTGCCCCTCTTGGTAGGCCTGGAGCTTCCGCTTGTAGGCTGCCTGCTCCTCATCCAGCCGCCGGCGCAGGTCAATGTTCTGCTGGGCCAGGCTCTTGTTTTCCAAGGCCTCCCGCTCGCGCTCGCCGGTCTCCAGGTGCAGCGTCTGCTCCAGCTGAAGGGAGAAAAAGGGAGCTGTGAATGGGAGGACTGTTTTGCCGAGGGAAGGGCCTTTTGTGGGGGAGGCTACAGCCAGAAGGACACCCCCTACACACAGGAAGGCTGTGCATGGAAACTGATCAGCCCCTGACAAAGCCTCCCTCTCCAGAGGCAGTCTACAGCTGCAAAAAAGCAACATGGAAGTATGGCCACCCCTGGATATGCATGAGCGTCTCTGAGGGTGGGGAGGACAAGGAAGATGTAACCCCCAGCCTCATCCAGCCGAATAGCACCCTCCATCCACAGGGCAGGGCAACAACAGCCACTGCCCCCTTGCAGGGACCCCAATCCCCCTCCTCCCTACCATTGCCTGGCATCTCGACAGCAAAACGGATACAAGACCTTGCATTACATGGGCAAAGTTTGGCCTTTCCCTGGCAACGGCTCCCTGGCAACCTGCAGCCCTTTTAAATTCTTGGTGGTTGCCATGGTCACCAGAGGTCCAAGAGACTGACCCCCCATCAGGCTTTGCAAAGGAGATGATGGCTCTGCCCAGAAACCCACATGTGAGCACACACACACACACACACACCCCACTGTGCCCCACATTGGCCAGAGTGGAAATCCCAGGCAGCCTTTCTGCGGGAGAGACTGGAATTTGGGGCCCGTGGGCCAAAGACCCCTTCCCTCCTTCCTTCCTCTCTCCCTCCATGGGCCCCATTTGCTGGGAGCTCTGAGTACCTTGAGGAGGAGGAGGAGGAGGAGGACCACAGGGACTGCAAGCACACTTTCCCCCCAAGGTCCAATTGACTCACTCTCACAGCAAGACAAGCAGATTTAAAGGACCGATGTGAAAACACCCCAAACCCCTACAGCCCACACAGGTCCATTCCAGGGCGCTGTGGGCTTTTCTGACCTGGTGAGGATTCTGGACGCTTCCCAGGAGAAAGGAGGTGCCAGGCGGACAGCTCCCCACAGGCCCTGGCCCCATTTGGCCCAGCAGGCGGGTCCAGGCAGAGCAAAGGCCTTGGGCCAGAGGGAGAGAGAAGGCCCTCCTCACCCACAAGCCCACTGCCCCAACCCTGGGCAAGGCCTCCTCAGGCAAGGCAGCTGGGCTTACTGGGCAACGTGTGGGAAAGAGGGGCCAGGCAAGAGAAGGGCCCCCCAAGGCCTGCTCTGGGCCCCTCCAGCCCCCGCCTTCCATTTGGGGGCCCCACAAGAGGGAGAATGCAAGACCCTCAGGAAAGGCGTTTCTTCCGCACCCGGGGCCATGCTCTGCAGCTGCTCCCCAAGTGACTTTGGACGAGGGCACGCAGCAGGGCCCCCTTCCTCCTCCTCCTCCGAGGCCCCATCTCTGGCCTGAAGCAAGGCCCCCCTGGGCACCCACCCTCTCGCTGATGGCGTTGTACTTGATGGCCAGTTCGTCGCGCTCGGCCCGGCTCTGGGCCAGCAGGTCCTCCACCCGGGAAAGCTCCTGCTGCAGGATGCGGTTCTCCTCCTGGACCGACAGCAGGGAGGCCATCTTGCCCCGCGGAGAGGGCCCTGCGGGAAGGACAGAGCAGAGGCCGATCACGGAAGGCCCTGCCTGAGGAGGCCTTCTCCCCCACCCAGGCCCAGCCTCCCCCCCCCCCCGGCAAACCTGGGCAGCCGGACCCCAACAGGTTCCTGGCCACGATCTCCCGGATGCGGGCGGGGAGCTGGGCAGCGGAGGGGTGCCCTAGGCCTTGGGGTCCCCCGAGGGAGAGGAGGCCCTTCCCTTCCTCCAGCGCCTGCAGGGGAGGCAAGGCGAGGCAAGGCAAGGGGGCGCCTGAGAGGGGCAGCGGAGGGGCCTGTCCTGCGCCCCCCCAAACCGCCTCCAGAGGGACCCACTCGGCAGAAGGCAGAGAGATCGGCCCCGGCGGCGGCAGCAGCAGCAGGAGGGCGCCTCTGAGCCAGGGGCCCCGAGGGAGGGAGGACTGGCCCTCGGAGGAGGGAGAGGCCGGCCGAGGGACCTGGGCGAGGGCCTCCGAGGGGGGCTCCGGGGCTCCGCTCCTCGGCGGAGGCTTTTCCCGCTCCAGGTCCGATCGCTCGCCGGAAGGGGACGGGGAGTGGGCGGGGCCACCCCGGGACCCTCCCCCACCGGAGACCCCTCCCTCCCTCCCTCTCCCCCGGGGAGCCTCCGAAGCCGGTCCCGCCGCCAGGAAAGAGGGGCCCCGGCTGCCTCCCTCTCCTCCTCTTCCCCGGCTGTCTGGCTGCCTCTTCCCCGGTTGCTAGGACGCCCCTCGGTGGCTGGAGGGAGGCCGGGCGGGGCTCCGCGTCCTCCTCCTCTTCGCCGGAGTAGGCGGCGCTCCAGCCGGGGATCCCGCCTCCCTCCCTCCCTCCCTCCTCCCGGGTGAATGAAAGCGCGGAGGCTCCGGAGCTGGTTTCCAAGGCAAAGTTTAATCAGGACAACACAAAATACAAAAGCCAGGGAGCGGCGCCGGGAGAAAGAGGGGCCCCCAGCAGCCTCCTCTTCCCGGGAGGAGGAGGAGCAGGGCCCCCCAAAAGGCACTTGGGCCCCAGACTCGCAGGCAGAGAGGGAGACCTGGCCGGGGCAGCCCTTCCCAAAAGGCACAAAGGGAGGGAAGCACAAGACGAAGCGGGAAGAGCCCCGCTGTTGCTGCTGCTGCTGCTGCCCCTTCGGCCTGCCTGCCTGCTTTCCTGAGCACCACAAAAGGCAGAGCACCCCCAAAAGGGTCTGCTGGGAGGGGTCCGGAAGGGGGCTGCCACAGGCAAGGGCAGGGCGGCCTCTTCGGTCCAAACCAGGGAACGAGGGCCCTTGAGGGGGCTGCGCCTGCCTCAGAACTGGACCCAGCCCGAGTCTTGCGGCGGCGCCTGGCCCGAGAGAGACCTGCATGGAAGCAGAGAGAGAGAGAGAGAAGGGGGGACACATAAGGAAGGCCAGATACAAAAGAGAGAAGCAGCCGGTGCCTTTCCCGCTTCCTCTGCGATGGAACACCTGCCTCCAGCAGAGCCTGGCGCTCCCTCCTCACGCCAACAGATGGCCTCTCGCTGGCCTTTGCCAGCTTCCCCTTCCCCAGAGAGAGAGGAAGAAACGCACACACGAAACGTGCCCCACGCGGTGGTTGGGGAGGCTGGCTCTGGCTGCCAAGAAGGAGCCCTGCTGTTCTGTGCCCCTGTTTGTAGCTATAAGGACTAGCAACCTAATTTATGGAGAAAAGGGGGGGGGGCTTTACCCAGGCTGCAAGCTGTGCCCACCCCTCAACGGGCAAAAATGAAAGGCAAGGGGGGGAGCCCTTACCCAGAAGCTTTGGCAAAATCTCCCCAGATATCAGCAGCGGCTTCTGCTGTGGAACTCTGAGACTGTGGTGGCCAAGAGGCGGAGGCATCTGCTGGCAAAGAGAGAAGGGGACAGCACTGGCCAAACGCCCCACAAAAGGGGACAGGGCAAGCCAGGAAGACCCCCGCCAAGGGCTGCTCCCAAGGGAAGCGCCTAACCCCAGTGACCCACCCAGAGGCTCTCCTGAGGAGCCCAGCCGCCTGCTCACCCACCTGCTTGGGAGGCCCCTGCCGAAGGGCCCAGCAGGGGGCTGGCCTTGCTTCCTGGAGGGGGTGGGAGGAGGCTGGGGGCCCCAGGGGCCCCTCCTGCTGCTGCGTGCGTCCTGCTCCCTGCGGAGCCCTCTTTCCTCTTCACGTTCTGGAAGGGAAGAGAAGGGCCTTCAAGGCACAGCCGGCCACCCCCTCCCCTCGCCCCTTTGCAGCGCCCACAGAGGCTCCTGCGTCTTCCTCCAGGCTCTAACCCCAGTGGCCCTGGGGCCTCTCTCCCTCGTCTTCAGGGCACCGTTCCCCTCCATCCTCCTTCCTGGCAGCAGCCAGCTCAGTGCTGGGCCTCCCTTCCTGGCCTGACAAGCCACTCACCGCAATGCTGAGCTTGATGGTCTGCCCTTCTTTGAAGCCCAGGTCCAGCTTAGGCCCTTGGTGCGGATCCTGGGCCTCCTTGTCCAGCTCCCTCTGCTGCTTGACCCACCTGAGGAGGAGGAGGAGGAGGAGGAGGAGGAGGAGAGCATGGAGGCACCGCAGGGGAAGGCAAGGAAGGAGGCCAGCCCCCAGCCCTGGCCCTGGCCGCCTATAGATAGGCGGCGAGAAAGCCAGCGGCCTTCCAGAAGCCCTCCTCGGGAGGCTGAGCCAAGGAAGAAGGGCCTGCCAAGGGGAGCCGCTCACTTGAAATGGTCCTGCAGCGCCACGTTGAAGTCGAAGGCGTCCCCTCGGTCCACGAAGCCCACTCCCACGAAGGCCCTGCGCCCTGCCGGGGGAGAAAGAGCAGGAGGGCCGAGGCTGCAGGGAGGCCCTCCTCGGCCCCGGCCCGCCCGCCCGCCCTGGCTCCGGGCGCCTACCGTCGCCGTCCTCGACCCGCAGGACGAAGTAGCGGCTGGAGTCCTGGACGCCCTCCAGGGCAGCGCTGGGGAACTGCTCCAGGGGCGCCTGGGCGAAGAGCTCTCCTGGGGAGGGAGGCAGGGTCAGCCCGGGCCCGAGGGCTCCCTCGCCGGCGCCTGCCTCCGCCTCCTCCTCCTCCTCCTCCGCGGTCACCTGAGCGCCGGTCCTCCAGCTTGACGAAGGCCAGGCTGCCTTTGGCCGTCACGCGCATCCGCCCGCTCCACGCCGGCTGCTCCAGGTGCCACTCGGCCGCCCTGCCGCCACAACGGAGCCGTCACCGAACGGGCCCTTCCCGACCCCCCTCCCTCCCAGGCCCCGCAGACCCCGGCGGCCGCGCCTCACCGGTAGCCCCGGTTGGAGGCCCGCGGGGGCACCCGGTACACGTGCACCTCCGGTTTCACGCACAGCACCGACTCCGGCTCTTCCTCCGCCGCCGCCATCGCCACAACCCGGAAATACGGGGCTCCGGCTCCGCTCGCAACTGCGCACGCGCGGGCCTCGCTCTCCGGAGCAGGAAGGAGAGCGCGCCTTTTGATCGTCTCCCTCGGCCGGAAGTGTCGTCATGGCGACGGACAGGAGTCCCACCGCTCCGGCGGCGGCGGCGGCAGGGAAGGCTCTGCGGCCAAAAGGAGGAGGAGGAGGAAGAGGCGCCCTTCCTTTGGGGGGAAGCGGGGCCAAGCGCAGAGACACGAGCCTTGCAAGGTCCTTTTTGTAGACAGGTAGTTTTATTACTGTAACGACCACGACCGACCCTTGGAGCACCGACTCGTCCCGCGGCGTTTTTGTACAAGTCCCGGGTACAAAGGAGCCCCTTCCCTCCCTCCCTCCCGGTCCCCGAAAGAGGCAACGGTTCCACTTCTGATCCAGCACAAGAGGATTGGGCCCGCGGGCCAAGCGCCCCAGTGGCCTCCCATCCCCGGCTGGGCTCTGAAACCAGGCAGCAGAACCAAAAGGCAGACTCTGGAAACACAGTGAAGCAAAGTAGTCCACCCTCGCAGGCGGCGCGGGCGGTTGGGGGGCCCCAAAGCCAGCCCCCCAGAATATGGCTGCTAGAGGGGCCCAGAGAGGCCCCAGCCCTGGCAGGGACCCTCCCGGCAAGCAATGGCTGCGGGGCCCAGGCACCCCCTTCCCCCTTCCCCCTTCCCTGCTTCTCCCTCCCAGAGGTGGCTGCTCCTGCTCCCCAGACCCCCGACCCATGGCTGCCGCCTTCTGCAGGGCACCTCACTTGCCAACTGCCCTCCCTGGGAAGGAGAAGAGGCTCCTTCAGCAGCCCCCCCTCTCTCCATGGCTGGCCTGCGAGCAGCACTCCTCCCAAGGGGCAGAGGGCCCAAAGCATGGCAGCCCACCCAGCCCAGCCGGTCTGACCCTCTGCCCCTGGGCTCCTTCTCCTGCAGCCTCACCAGAGAGGCCCAGCGCAGCACCAGCCTAGGCTCAGCTCATAACCTTCTAGCCAAAAATCTTTCCCACCAAAAGCCCTTGCCAGCCTGGAAGCAGCGGTCAGGGAGACCCACCGGAAGGGCAATGGTTCCCTTTGCCCCAGAGCCTTGGCCTGCAGCGCACCTCCTCCTGCTCTCACCCGCCGCCAAGGGACAAGCCACCGCTCAGCCCTGGGCCTCCCGCCAAGTGAGTTGGGGAGAGCCTTCCGGGGCCCCTCCATCAACAGACGAGGGAATGCCCCCATCAGGCACCTAGCTCCCCTCCGCAGCTCAGCAGGCAGTTTGCCCTTAAGGGCCGATGGGGGCCTCTCCTTCCAAGTCTGTCCACCACCCCAACCACACTGACAAAGAGAGGTGCCCTTCACCCCCTTGCTCTAACAAAGGGGCCGCTCAAGCAGAGGCTATCGCCAAGAGCGGCGCCTGGGCTCCTGCACCTGGCCCCGCAAGTCAGCCCTCCTGCAGGGAGATGGGGCAGGAGGAGTCCACGGCATGGCGGTCATTATTGCTGTCGGCCCAGACAGGCAGGAGATGGCGCCAGAGCAAAGCAGGGCTCACAGTGCGAGGGGCTGAAGGGCACAACGGGCATAGAAGGAGCAAAGGGGGGCACAGAGCAAGTCCCTCAGGGGGAGGAAGCCCCCCCTATGCTCAGGTCCATTTGTCCTCTCCCGCAGCGCTGCCTGGACCAGGAGAAGATGATGATGAGGCGGCAGAGCCACCGGCCTTCCTGTCCGGCTTGGGAGCAGCCATGCCTATCTGCGCTGGCGGAAGCCCTGTGAACCATCTGGGCCTAGCGGCTGCCGGATCACATTGTTGGCCGGCCGGGCTTCTTCAGGTTGGGAGATCCTGGTGGGCCTGCCATGGGAGGGAGGAGAAACTGAGGGGCCAAGAGCAGGAGGAATGCCACCCGTGTCAAGAGGCCCCCACAACCCCCATCTGGTGGGTGGGGGTCTGGCAAGGGCATGGGTAAGGTATCCACCAAACACGCACAGGGCCTCTCCTCGCCTAGACAGCCCCAGAGGAACAGCACCCCTGGAGCTCCTTGGTCTCTGTCCGCTCCCTGCCAGGTATGGCAGCTGCTTCCAGGGCATCCCCTCCGTCACTCTTGGCGGGCCTCCTTCTCTACACCAGGCCCTGGGAAAGGACCCCACGCACACAAGGTGGCAGCTGCAGCTCCTCAGGAAGAGGAGGGCAGGACTCACCTGTCCAGGATGGGCTTGTCTTGGCCCTCCTCCTCCTCCTCGGGGCTGGCGCTGCCCAGGATCCGCTTCCGGGCCTCGGCGTACTCAGCCTCCCGTTGGGCAAGCGACTTCACTGGGAAAGCAGGGCGGCTGGCAGAGTTGGGGTTCCCCAGGGCCCCGTTGCTGGTGGGCCGCTTGAGGATCCGGATCTGGGGCGGGGGTCCTGCAGGAAGGCTCTCGTCTTGGATCACAATCGGCAGCTTCGGGGGGGACTTGGACTTCCGGCTGCGCGGGGGAAGATGAGAAAAGTCATGCCTCTTGCTGCCCCTCCGGCCCTCATGGGGCCTTCAGCCCCTCAACCCTCCCGGTGCTGCGTGTGGGGAGCTAGGAGAGGGGTGAAACAGAACGTTAAGGCTGCACAGCACCACAATAGCCCATGCCCAGAGCCCCCTTCCCCTGCGGCCCTGGGGGGCTCTTCTGGGTCAGGAAGCAGAGGCTGAGACCCCACCCTCTGCAGACCAAGCCCCCCTCTGGCCAGAAACCCCAGGCAGGCTCCACGGCAAGAGCCAGGGGCAGAGCCCCGCCGGGGGACCACTGCAGATCCTCATGCTGCCTCTCCCTCGGGGCCCAAACCCTCTCCCGCCCCCAGGCCTCCGAGGGGCAGACGGAGGGAGGGGCGCCGTTGCCACCGGCCCTCCTCCCCTTGGGCTGAATGAAGGGCAGTCTCCCCTGCCCTCCTGCCCCACAGCCGCCTCACCTTTCCTTCTGGCTGATCTTCAGCTTCTTTTCCAGCCTCCGATCTATTTCCTGCAAGGCGAGAGAACGGCTCTCACAGCAACGCTTCCAACGGAGGCCAAGCCGCCTCGGGCTTTGGGCAGCAAGGGCAGGGGAGCCCCCCCCGAGGGTTGCCATGGGAGCCCCACAGCCAAGCGTGGAAGGGCCCTCCCCAAGAGAAGAGGGAGGGCATGATAGGGGCTGCCCTCCGAGGAGGCGCCCCGACGCCTCCTCCTCCTCCTCGCGGGGAGCAGCAGCACGTGGCCCGGCGGCGGCGGCGGCAGTGGAGGGAAGGAGGGCACGGGCCCTTTAAGAGGCCTAGCCTCAGCCCCGCCGCCGCCGCCTCCGCCGCCGGAGGGAGGAATGGAGGCGGGCGCCAAGGCCCAGCCCCCGGCCTCCTCCTCCTCCGGCCTCCTGCTCCCGGGACTCGCGGCCGCTCTCTGGCTCTCTCACCCCGCTGTCGGCCGCCTCCTCCCAACTCTCGGCGACCTCCTCATCTTCCATGGCAATTCCGCTCCTCCTCCTCCGCCGCCGCCGTCGGCCCGCTCAAGGCGCATGCGCGCGAAGCTCCCCCCGCATTGGCGGCATTGGTGTCCGCCGGGCGCAGCCGCTGCTCCTCGCTCGCTTTCCTTCCCAGGGGCGCATGCGCGCCTCCGCCTAGGCCGCTTCCCGGGCTCCCTGGGCGCATGCGCGCGCCTGGCCTCCTCGCGCCCTATGCCCATGCATGGAAATACCCGCGCGGGTACGGCGCACGCGCGCTGGCCACCCGCAACAGGCACGTTTGCGCATGCGTACTAACGCTCCTCGCTCCGCGAGCGGGGCTTCCTTCAACATAGAGGCACGTGGCCGTGGCGCATGCGCGCTGGAAGCGCCGACCCACCACAGAACGCACCAGCAGGGGCGGGGCATATCGGGGAGGAGAGCGCGGCCGAGGGAGCCTAAGCCGAGGAAAGCGGCGACGTCGTCGTCACAATCCCTCCCAAGATGGCTCCCTCGGGAGCCTCCCAGCGCCGAGGCCCTTCTCAACATGGCGCAGCGCTCACGTGATCTCCTCCCGTCAGGCTGTTCCGCTTTCCGCAGGCTCCTCCCCTGAGTCACGTGACGGAGGTCCGGCGCGCCTGCGCGTTGGCTACGTTCCCTCCGCGACGGCGGCGTCAAGATGGCGGCGGGGACGGTGGCCGGGAGGGCTCAGTCGGGCGCCCCGCGCGGAGGAGAAGGCGGCTTGGGCTTTTCTGGGCGCCCGCCCAGCCGGCGCGGAGGGCGGCTCTGAGGCGGAAGAAACGAAGGAGAGCGGCAGGTGAGGAGGAGGCGGGAGCCCAGGCACCCCTCCGCCCGAAGGAAGGAAGGAAGGGAAGGCAGGCGGGCGGGCCCCGGAGAGGGAGGCTCCGGGGGTGGGCTTCTGCCGGGCTCCCTGGCCTCCGTTGGCCCCGAAGAGCTTCCTGGGCCCCTGAAGAGCCCCGGTGAAGCGGTTTCAGGCCTTGGTCCTTCTTGGCGCTGAAGTCAGAGGAGGCCGGGAAGCGGTCCCTCCTTTTGGGGCGGACGCCTTGCGATGGCCATTTCCGCTTGGCAGCTTGGCTCTGCTACATGTGAAAGCGAAGCCCTGTTGCGGGGAGGCGCTGCCTGGGCCTGAGCAGATGGGGACCCTCCGGGGGCCCTTGGGGGCGGAGGGGTCTCCCCTGGGCCTGGCTGCCCTCGTGCCAACAGACAACCGGCATCCGTTTCAGAGGTGGCTTCCTCCTGTGGGCCCTCCAGGAGCCCAGGGCACTGTAGAAGGCAGGGAGACTGGCATTCCTGGGTCCCAACTGGCCCTGCTCCACCCGCCTTCAGGCGTGGAGCCAAGGGACACTCAGGCCCTGGCAAGAGCTGGCCTTTCTCTCCCTGTCTGGGGCTAAAAGCACTGAGCGGGTTCTTCTCTCCCTCAGAGGGGCCTCTGGGGGGAGAGGGTCGGGGACCGCTTGCCCTCTTCTCTCTGTCAGAATGCGAGACCAGAACCCAGGAGTATCAGCCAGTCAGCTTGATTAGGAACCAACAGCACTTTCTTGATAGCTCCAGAATCAGCCATTCCACATCATTCAGCTGCTTAGCTGAGACTGACCCCTCCCCGCCAAAGCAGTCGCTCAGTCCCTAATGCTTGTCTACTCCTCCTCCAGCCAAAAGCCCAAGCAGGAAAGATCCCCACCTCTTTCTCACCCTCACTCATCCCCCCTCCACTGCTATTCCCCGACGCTCAAGACTGCTTTCCAAGCCTCTGAAAGAAAGGCCTTCAAGACCACAAGATAACCCCCACCTGGCTCTACTCAGCCCTAGCAAGCTCTGTCTACATTAGCTATAGCCAAAGCATATCCCAACCCCCATCATCCCCGCAAACCCCAAAGAACATAGCTGATAGAATACAACAGGATTCAAACACTTTCTTGCTGGCCATTGTTGGTGGGGGGGGGGGGTCTGTCCATTTTGTCTCTGGCCAACCCTCCAGTAATGCTGACAACCAAAATTATCTGAGCATTGGAAGGAGGGGTTGGGTTGATGTATTTTGGTGGGCGGGGGGGACTGGAAGAGTCTCAGGGTTGTAAAGGGATCTCTGTCTTCTTCTCATTCTCAACCTTTTCCTTCCCTTCCAAAGGGCTGGTGTGGGATGCCATGGCAAGCCCAGCCTCCGACAGCAGCGACGAGGATAGTTTCATGGCTGTGGACCCCCAGGAGGCAGCAGTGGAGGTAGCAGCTGCAGCTACTGCCTCCAAAAGGAGCATGGAGCAAGAGGAGGGGCTGCGTGCTGGAATCCCCCAGGACTCTGAGCCAGAGCCAGAGGGGGGCCATTCCCTCCGTTCCATGGAGGAGCTGCCCGAGGAGGTGGTGGAGTACATCCTCTCCTTCCTCTCCCCGTACCAGGAGCACAAGACGGCCGCCCTGGTCTGCAAGCAGTGGTACCGCCTCATCAAAGGTGGGTGGCAGGGTGAGGAGCTGGCTTTCTAGGGCAGTTGGGTGCAGAAGTACCAGGAAGGACCCAACACAGAATGGCACTTGGGTAGGAACGTGTGGCTTCAGGCGAGGGGGGCGCCCAGGCCTTTCCTTATTTTCTAGGCCAGCGGGACCCGGGGTTACAGGCAGGGCTGGTCAATGCTTGGCTGGGATTTCCTTTGGCCCCCCCAGATTTACAGAGGCACACATGGGAGAAACCACTGTTGAGAGAGAGTCAGAGGTCTTTGGGGAGCAGCTGGAGATTGTGAATAGACGCTGAGCTATTGCCCCTGCCCAGCATGCGGTGCCCCTTTCCTGCTAGGGCCCCAATGAGGGGGGGGGTTTCTCTCTATAATGGCTTGTGGTCTCTGCCTCTCCCAGGCGTGGCCCATCAGTGCTACCATGGGTTCATCAAAGCGGTTCAAGAAGGGAACATCCAGTGGGAGAGCCGCACCTATCCTTATCCTGGGACCCCCATTACTCAGCGCTTCTCACACAGTGAGTACCCAACGGTCAAGATGTGTGGGAGGAGACTGGCTGGTGCTCTTGTTGGTTTGGCCAAGCCCTGGGCCAGGGCCTCCAGAGACTGTCCAGCATGGCAGGCCTTTGAGTCTGGGGGAGCCACCAGGAGAGAACCCAGTGGACACGCAGGCAAAGATTTCCTCGTCCTGGTCTGTGGCACAAGGTTTAGCATTACATGCCGAATGGTACAAAAGGAGGCCCCAGGCACTTGGCCTGGAGCTTGCCATTTTGCTGGGCTAGCAAACATGGTTAACGTGAGATGACTTTGAGTTGCCACCACTGTCGATTTGGTTTACTCTTTCCTCGCCTGGAGAAATGCTGTGTTCTTTGAGATGGCAGGTGGGTTCTCTGTTGGGGCAGAAGGCAACAGACCAATGCCTGGAGGACAAGACCCCACCCCACCTGGAGGTCTCTGCATTCCTTTTACATTTTGCTGAAGCCCCAAACAATTGTCTGGAAGGAGGAGTTGTGGAAAAACCAACATGACTGGCTGCTACACTGGGTTGCTGTGACTTGAGGGCACCCACGGGGAACTTGTTGGCCTGTAGTTTGAAGGAACTGCCATGAGGGCCAAATGAGGATCCCAGGACCCCTTGCTCCCCATACAAAGAACATACTTACCCCTCAGTCCCAGAGAGGAAGCCTCCCTCCCTCTTGCCCCAAGGTTGCACAGGTCCTTTAAGGGATAGGAGAGCAGGATTGGGCCCTGGGTGAAGAGGGGCTGGACCAATGATGGAGGCACCTCAGAATGGAGGATGTCTGGGCAGGTGGGGGTCAGATAGCTGTTGAGGGCACCCCTGGGAGGCTGCCAGTTGGCCCTGGATGCTGCCAGGTCTGCAGTCTGTGTCTGGGTGGCTCTAGGCAGGATGCCATGGTTCCAAGGGCCAGACCGTCACACAGTACTGAATGCATGTGTTCTTCCTGTCTAGGTGCGTGTTACTATGACCCCAACCAATCCATGTACGTCTTTGGGGGCTGCACACAGAGCAGCTGCAATGCCGCCTTCAATGATCTCTGGAGGCTTGACCTGAACAGCAAAGAGTGGATCCGGCCACTGGCCTCAGGTGAGTCCTGCCAGCTGACCTCTCTTCTCCCAACAACCAGTCCCTGTGGCCAGGACAGATCCCTGCCCTCATCTTCCTAACTTTGCCAAATGGTTAGGAATAGAGAAAGAGAGAGAGGAGAGCGAAGGCCACCCCATGGCTGTTTGTGGCTGTGTCAGAGGAGCCCCCCATTTCCCCCCGTCCTTGTTCTCCCTGCTGCATTCCATTGCTTCTCCTCACTCCAACTCTTCTCACTGAAAATGGGCCCATTTCTGTCTCCCTCTCTCCTGGGCATCTCAGTCTGCTCTCTTCATCCAGCCCTTTGCATCAGCCCGGGGGGGGGGGGGTATGTGTGTGCTTCATCTGCTGATGGGGCCTGGGGTTCCGCTCCTAGGCCCTGGCTTGCCTCCCAAGGCTTGACAGGGGAGGGGCCTCCTGCGAACGGGCTGAGCCTTTGAGTGTTCCTGGCTCAGGTATTTGGAGTGGAAGGAAGGCAAGTCCCTGCTGGTTGGCCCCCAGCTGCCAATGGGAGGAGGGGGGAGTGTGGGAAAGCCAGGCCTGTTCCCACAAGTTCCCTCTAGTTGACAGCTAGGACCAAGGGGAGGCCTAGCCTTGGATCCCACAGTGGAGCTGTCTCTCCCTTTGGGGCAACAAACTCCCAGTTCTTCTCCTTTTAGCGCAGCTTGAAAGACAAGCGACCATGGGAAATTGCAATGGGGGGAGGTGGCTTTTATGTTCTGGCCCCAAAAGTGCTTACTCCCCCTCTTCTTCCTGAGCCCCCAAACCAGAGCCATGGGCAAACGCGCTCTCTCTCTCTCTCTCTCTCTCACACACACACACACACGGGTCCTGCCCTCTCCTCTTTTCAAGGCACTCGTACATTAATGTCTGGTTAATCTCTCCAGCTCTGCTACTATATTTCAGCCCATCTAGCCCCAGGGAAGCCATTCGGTCATCCACCAGAAGCACCTGGGCCATCCTCTGGCTGCAGGGGCCATGGTCCACCCAGCTTCTCAGCCAGACAGGCTTTGCTGCTCCTGCAGGGCCACCTTCTTTCTCCACCCCCCCCCCCTTCCTGAAGCAGATGTAGATTTTGTAGCTGGGAAAAAGATTTCCAAGCCAGGTCCCAAGAGGCACCAGTGGGGTGACAACAGCTGTTTCTTAGCTTGTGCTTTGTGGCCTGATCCGACCCTGGGGAAGCACATGCCGATGTATGGGTAAAAGTGGGTGGGAGACTGGAGGATCACATCCATGCCTGCGGATTGCCCCCTTTCTCTGGGGGAGGGACGGGTGGATGCTCCTCCAAGAACAAGCTGGGACAGCTTCCAAGTCAGAGGACGCCCCTCTCATCTCCCTCTCTAGGACTCTATTTGTGTTCTGATACCAGTCTGTTCCCTTTGTTTCCAATGGAATCTAGCTTCTCTCTCCTGGGAAAGGCCAGGCATGTGAGGGAGGCTGGGCCAGCCGAAGGGGCCCCTAGGTCAAGGTATCCACTTTGTGTGTGTGCAAAGACTGGGCCTGTTAACACTGCAGAGTCATCTGCTCTAGCAGGGCGGCAAATAACCCTGCAACCCCTAGTTTGGTCCTGGAGCGGAGTGGGACTCCTGCATGACCTGAGGGGGATGTTGGAAGGGTGCTGGGAGGGCTGACTCCCCAAGGAGGGCACAATCCTCTCTGCCCCTTCCCCCCTTCCAAAGGGGCAGCAACTTCAACACCCCTTCCAGTCCATTTTCATAATTGGAGAAGAGGACAGGGGATTGATCGTGTTCTCTGGAGGAGGAAACAGCAACTGCCTGGCATGTGGGAGGCTGGAGGCAGGCAAACTTGCCCCGGAGACCCCTCTGAGCTGGGGCCTTCCAGTGCTTGGAGACCTTGGCCCCTGCCAGCTCAGGGCAACTTCTTCCTATCAAGCAGCCGCTCTGCCCACTAAACCACCATTGCCCCCTGCAGCCAGATTGGGACATAGTAGCCAGAACGGGTGGAACAGGGTGTTGGTAAGTGGGAGACTCGCAGGCAGTGGGTGAGGTTTGAGGCCGGCTCCTGGGGGGCAGTTTTCTAATCAGGCAGCCCCCAATTTTCCCTTTGCTTCCTCCCCCAGGCTCTTACCCTTCGCCAAAGGCAGGGGCCACCCTGGTGGTCTACAAGGACTTGCTGGTGCTCTTTGGGGGCTGGACGCGGCCAAGCCCCTACCCTCTGCACCAGCCAGAGCGGTTCTTTGATGAGATTCACACTTACTCGCCCTCCAAAAATTGGTAAGAGGCCCTGAGTGCAAGGCCTTCCCATCCCATTTTGGGCTTCTTAGGGAGCAGGGAGTGGAAGAGAAAGACCATCTCTCACAACCAATTTTATCCCCCCCCCCCCATCTCATTTCCCACAGGTGGAACTGTGTGGTAACAACCCACGGCCCCCCGCCAATGGCCGGCCACTCCTCCTGTGTCATCCGGGACAAGATGGTTGTTTTTGGGGGCTCCCTCGGGTCCCGGCAGATGTGAGCCCCCTTTTCTCTCCTTCTTTGCCCTGCCCTATGGCTGGTCCAGCCTCACCATGCCCCTTTCCCTTCCCCCCTTCTCCTATGTGAGGGAACCCAGGAGCCCCTCTCTTCCTCCCCAGGAGCAACGATGTCTGGGTGCTGGATCTTGAACACTGGACCTGGTCCAAGCCGAACATCTCAGGGCCCAGCCCTCACCCGCGAGGGGGCCAGTCACAGGTGACCCCTCCCTTCTCCCCTCCCCATGGCCGCAGCCTCCCACGATCCCTGAATTGAGTCCCTGGTTAGGGGCAGGAATTGGAACCCTCTTGCTACCTCTGGTTGAAGGTTTGGAAACCTCGATACCAGGATGGGCCCCTCCGGTTGGGACACAGCGGCTCTCAGGAGCCTCAAACAAAGGCGAGTCTTCTGAGCACCCCTGCCCCCATCACGTTGAATGTGGGGTGCAAAGAGGCTGTCCTATCTCCCCTGAAGTAGCTGGAGACCTTCAAACCTGGGCTCTTCATGGAGCCTCTCTTCCTCTCTTCCAGATTGTCATAGACGAGGAAAGCATCCTGGTCCTTGGAGGCTGTGGGGGCCCAAACGCGGTGAGTGGTGCAGGGAAGGAGGGGGTGGCATTTGGGGCGTCTGTCTGAAACCTTTGCTGGGTTTAGGTCTCCTCCCCATTCCTGGCTTCCAGTTCTCTTCACTCCCAGCCTCTGTTTGCCCCCCCCCCCCACTCCCTTTTGCCAGCTCTTCAAGGATGCCTGGCTGCTGCACATGAACCCCGACTCCCCCTGGACATGGCAGCCCCTGAAGGTGGAGAATGAGGAGCAAGGGGCGCCTGAGCTGTGGTGCCATCCAGCTTGCCGGGTGAGGAAGGAGAGCAGTGTGGGAGGGAAGGGTCTCGGAGGAGGCTGTGTGGCTTGCTTCTGCCTTTTGGCCTGGAAGTCTGGCCTCTCCTTCACCAAACCCCAGAAGGGGAAACCTGGGGGGCTGATTTTTCCGGAGTGGCCAGCCCTCCAGGTTGGGGGGTTCCTCTTCAGGTACGGTCCTGCTGAGCAGTCTCTTCTCTCCTTCCCCACCCCTCTCCCTCCAGGTGGGGCAGTGTGTGGTGGTCTTCAGCCAGGCCCCCAGCGGGAGAGCCCCTCTCAGCCCCAGCTTGAACTCTCGGCCCTCTCCCATCAGTGCCACCCCACCAGCCCTGGCCCCCGAGACCAGGGAATACCGCTCCCAGTCTCCGGTCCGGACAGCGGATGAAGCGCCTTGCGTGAACGGACGGTGGGGCACGCTCCGGCCCCGTGCGCAGAGGCAGACGCCCTCAGGCTCCCGGGAGGGCAGCCTCTCGCCTGCTAGAGAGGACGGCTCGCCCATGGCGAATGGCAGCGGGGGCGTATCTCCTGGGCCCCTCGCCCTGGGGGCCAGTGTCGGCGGCAGTGGCGGGGCCTCCTTGGATAGCCCCCTCCAGCTCCTTTCCCCCAGCACCCCCTCCGCCTCAGACGGATACGACTTGAGGGCGGGAGGCCTTTCCCCAGCCCCTCGGAGGGGCTCCCTCCCCGACCAGAAGGACTTGCGGCTGGTTGCGGCAGATCTGAACTGGGAACCAAAGCCCCTTCACCAGCCGGCCTGTCCGACCGAGGCCACGGAGGGCAGGACGCTCTGCCTCAGGAATCCTCCGGAGCACACCAACGGCATCCACACGCCCCCGCCTCCCCCCATGCCCAGCTCCTTGGCAGGGGCCGTCTCCCCTGGCGCTCTTCGGCGGAGCCTGGAGGCAGTGAAGGCTCTCGGGGGCCAAGGCGGGGCCCCGGCTGCCCTCAGCCCCCCCTTGGGCTCCTTGCCGGGATCCCCGGGCGGCCCTGGTGCGTCGGAGGGGGCAGCGTTGCCCGCCATCCCCCGGCCCAGCTCTGCCCAAGGGGACGGGCACGCCTTGGCTCCCATCGCCCGCCGCCTGGGCCACCACCCGCCCCAGTCTCTGAACGTGGGGAAGCCCCTCTACCAGAGCCTGAACTGCAAGCCCATGCAGATGTACGTGCTGGACGTGAAGGACATCCAGGGGCGCGGGAGGGTCCAGTGGAAGGCCTTCAGCAACGCCTCCTCCTCTGTGGTGGGGCCCCCCGAGACCAGCCTCCACACGGTAGTCCAGGGCCGGGGAGAGGTCATCATCTTTGGCGGCCTGATGGACAAGAAGCAGAATGTCAAGTACTACCCCAAAACAAACGCCTTGTACTTCGTCCGGGCGAAGAGATGATGGGCCACGCGCTGCAGACGCACGCCCCGCCACCCCTCCCTCCATCCCCTTGGACCCCCAAGACTCCCACCCTCACCCCCCACCCCTTAGTGCTCTGCGAAGTGGGTTGTGAGTTTGGGGTGCCACCCACCCTCCAATAAAAAGATCTGAGCAAACAACCCCCAGGCCTCCCCTCTGGTTCCCAAGATGCCTCTTTTGGGGGGGCAGGAGGGAGGGTCTTGGGTGGGGCAGGGGGGCTCAGCTCCAGGGGTCCTTGGGGGGGAGGGAGGGGGCTCCCATAAGTGCTGCTGGCAGTGTGCCTCTCCCTTGGCAGCTTCCCACTGGGTCTGGAGCAAAGAGGGGTTTGGTCCCTCGCCCCCTTCCCAAATCCCTTTTAGGATTCTGCTGCTCGGCGCTGGCGCTCTGTTCATGCCCAGAGCCCCTCCCTGGACTGCGGCGTTTCCCCGGCCTCCTTCCCATGGAGACTTGGCGGTTCGCGTCCTCCGAGGCTTCTAGCCTTTCCTAGCTCTGTGGGGAAGGACGCGGCTTACGTGCCGAGTGACGCCGGAAGAGCCGGGCGGAAGTGCCCGCTGGGGGCGGGGCAGGTCGACCTGTGACCCGCGCCGCTCCGCCCCCAAGGAGCCGGGCTTCGTTCTCCAGCCGCGGGGCCGCGATGGCGGAGGTCCCTGCGGGGTCGGTGGTGGAAGGCGGCTGGCTGGAGACGGCGGAGGGCCGGGAGCTCCTGGGGGCCCTGCTCCGGGAGAGGAGTCGGAGGAGGGGGCGCCGCAGCTGCAGCCGCAGAGCCTTCGGTGAGGAAGGGGCCCGGGAGGGAGGGAGAGGGTCCGGGTCCCCGGTCGGAGGCCGGGCTCTGGGCTGAGGGCCTCCCTCTTGCGCTCCGCTCCTAGGGCTGCTGGAGAGGCCCCTGCTGCCCCCGGGAGCCGCCGCCGCTGACGTGGCCGCCTACAAGGTCTTCGTCTGCGGGCGGAGCGGCGTGGGCAAGACGGCGCTGGTGGCCCAGGCGGCCGGGATGGAGGCGGCCCCCGCGCCCCAGGAGACCATCGGTGGGTGAGCCGGGGCCAGGGGAGCGGGGCCGGGCCGGGCCGGGCCGGGCCGGGCGGAGGGCCCCAGGAGGGGAGGCCCGGGCTGCCAGGGCTGCCCTCTTCCCTTGCAGGCATCCAAACCACCCCCGTCTTCTGGCCGGCGAAGCTGCGGGAGAGTGGCAAGGCCCTCTTCTTCCGTTTCTCCTTCTGGGACTGCGGAGAAGCCGTCCTCAGGAAGTTCGACCACATCCTGCCGGTGAGCGGAGGGGCGAGGCGGGGCAGGGCTGGCCCCCGGCGGCTCCTCCGGCCCCTGGCCCGCCCTCCAGCCCTCCATCCCTGCTGTCTCCCCTGCAGTCCTGCCTGGAGAAGGCGGACGGCGTGCTCCTCTTGTTCTCCTTCACGGACCGCGCCTCCTTCGAGGACCTCCCTCTCCAGATCTCTCGCCTGGAGGCAGCCGAAGGGCCCCCAGCGCCTCCGCTCAAAATGGTGGTCGGCACCAAGTATCCTTCGCGGCTCAGCGCCATCCGGGCTCCAGAAAGACCAAAGCCCCCAGGAAGGCTCTCTGCAGGCGCTCAGAGGCAGCTGGCCTTTTGCCTCCATCGCAGGAGGCTCTTCCCTTGGAAGGCACCAGGCTCTTCTCCTCCGCTCTCATGGCCAGCCTCTTTAATGTCATGGCACCTGGAACCAGGGACCTTCCTGGAGAGCCCCCCAGGCATCCTCACGCCTGGCTCTCCCCAAACGGTGGCTCAAGATGCCCAGTTTGCTTTGGACGTTGAACTGGGAAATCAAGGGGCTCCCAGCACCAAGCGTCTGCTTAGGGCACGGCTTCTGCCACGGTCGGCTTCTGCCTTTCCTTGACCACTTCCCTCCAGGTTTGACCAGTTTGCCCACACGGACGTGACGGAGCAGGACCTGGCCGCCTTCCGCCGCGCCTGGGGGCTGCCCGTCTTGCGGGTGAAGAGCGCCCGTGCCCCTCGGACGGCGGACGGACAGACCCTGGGCGCTTGGGCCGGGCTCTCGGACGTGGCCCCCCTCTTGAACGGCCTGGCAGAGCATCTCTGGCGGCGGGACCAGGCGGCGGCCGGCCTCCTCCCTCCCTGAAGAAGCCTGGGCTGAGGGCAGCATCCCCACGGCAGCCAGAGAGCCAGGCTCAGCTTGGGGGGAGCACCCCTCCTGCCTCCAGAGACCCACAGTCAGCCCAGGTTGCTCCCGTGGGCCAGACGTGGCATCTGGACTGGTTGCAAAGGAACCCCCCTGGCCCCTGTGGGCCTTCTGCTGCCCCTGGAAGTCAATAAAGGCCTTTGCTTGAGAGTCTGAGTGTCCTGTGTCTGTGGGGCTGGGTGTCCCTGGGATGGAGGCCTTGGCCAGGGAGTTCCTGCACGGCCGGACTGGGGGGCCTTGGGCCGGGTGGCCCTCCTCTGGGGTCTCCGCTGGGCTCCTCTCCTTTGGCAAAGGCTCTGAGGGAGGGCTCCCTCCAGGCCCCGCCCCAAAGGGGAGGGGGGAGGGAGGGAGAGGGGCGGGGCTTCCGCCGGATCCCGGAAGTCCAGTGCCCTCTCGCTCCTCCTCCTCCTCCTGGTCCTGCTGCTGCCGCCGCCGCCGGCAGCCATGGCGCTGAAGAAAGGCCCCCGGGGCGGGAGGGAGCGTCCCCCGGAGGCCGGCGGCTGGCTCCTGCTCGGCCCCGAGGAAGAGGAAGAGGAAGAGGGAGGCGGGCAGGGGGCGCTGGGGCTGCTGGGCGCCGTGAGTCCGGGGAGGGAGGGCGGCGGAGGGCCCCTTCCCTCCGGCCCCATCCACCCACCTTCCTTCCTTTCTCCTCAGGAGGGGGAAGAGGAGGGCCCTCCTTCGGGGGCCTCGCGGGGCAACTGCCTGAGCGACGGAAGGAGCCCCATCGGTGAGAGGGCGAAGGGAAGGGAAGGGAAGGGGCCCGGCGGCGCTTCCGACCCCGACGCCTCCCCCCAACCTCTGCCTCTTTGCAGACTTCATCCTGGTTTGGGAGGAGAGGCCCCTGCCGGCCCCCGGCAAGAAGAAGCGGGGCTCCCGGGCCCACGGCGAAGGGGCCCCGGGCCAGGAGGGGGGCCCCGGGGGAAGGCAGGCGCGTTGGCGGAGGAAGTTCCTCCGGAACCTGCGCGGCGCCGGCCTCCGGCTGGAGAAGGTGAGCCCGGAGGCAGGCAGGGGAGGGCTGGGGGTCTCCCTTGGGGCCATGCCCAGCCCCTCGCCCCTGCCCCGGGGCACCCTCCCAGCCCTCCTGGCTCTTCCCTTTGCAGGAGGAGGAGAAGGAGGAGGCCTGGCCCAGGCAGGGCCAGAAGAGCAGGAGCAGGAGGCGGCGGCTGCAGTACCTGAAGCTGAGCGCCCCTTGGGAGGTGCTGGTCTACTACGCGGAGGAGCTCTGCCTGCGCGCCCCTCTCCAGGTGGGGCTCCAGGGACGCCCCAGGGAAGGAGGGGAGGGCAGAGCGCAGGGCCCCTTCCCATCCTCTCCCGGCCCCTCTCTCCGCAGGCCCACCCCAACCCCGACCGGAATGCTTCGGACGCCTTCCTGCGCCGGCTGCGCCTGCCCAACCCTTTGGCCCAGTGGGTCCCCAACAAGCCCATGGACTACTACACCTGCGCCTTCCGCAAGTCCAAGCTGGACAAGTGAGTGGCCTCCGGAGGCCATTCCAGGGACAGTTCGGCCCCACCTGGGTCCCTTGAGCGTGGCCTCTCCCTCCCCCTCCCATTGGCCCCTTCCGGCCCCCTCCTCACCCAGCGACCTTCTCCCTCTCTTCCAGGTTCCTGGGGAGCAGCTCCCACAGCAGCTACTTCACCAGCACCCAGAGGCACCGCATTGTAAGGGGGCAGGGGGCAGGGGAGGGGGCGCCCGGAGCAGGGCAGACTGGGGCACCCCGTCTCAGCCACCTCCTTCCTCTCTGCTCCCCCCCCCCCCGCCCCGCTTCAGGTGTATGAAATCTTGGCCCGGACGGCCTACGGGAAGCGCAAGCGCGCCGAGATCGGCATCGACCGCCTGCTGAATGAAGGGGTCTACATGGCAGCCTTCCCTTTGCACGAGGTGAGGGGGGCTGAGTGAGGGGCCCCACATCTGTGTCAAGGGCCCCCTGCCCTAAAATGCTGTGACCCTCCACATGCTCCAAGGCACTCTTGTTTTCGACTGAACTGAACAAAGCACTAAGAAGCTGAGGGGGGATGCCAGAAGGAGTCAGTTGCCTCAAGTGCCCCCTCTGTGCCCCTTCTTTGCCCTCCAAATGGTTCTTGCATGGCCCCCTCCCTTTGCCTCTGATGCCACTTGGCCCTCCAGCAAATCCTCAGACGCTGCTCTGCCATCTCTATGCCTCTATGATCACTCTTTCTTCCTCCCCTTCATCTCCTCTTTCTTCTCCCACTTTCTTTCATTTCTTTTTCCTTTTCTCTCTCTTCTCTACTCATTCTATTTTTTCTTTTCTTCATTGTCTTCTTCATTGCTTTTCCTCCTATTCTCTTCTCTTTCCTCTTCCTTCTCCTTCCTCCTCCACCTCCAGGGCCCCTTTGAGCTGCCTGAGTATGAGGTTCCTGAGGAGGATCTGAACCCACGCCAGGTGCTGTACAGCTTCTGGGCCCAGTGGAGCTGCTGGTACAAGTACCAGCCCCTGGACCACATCCGGGAGTATTTTGGAGAGAAGGTGGCCATCTACTTTGCCTGGCTGGGTGAGAGGCATGGAGGGGGGCTTCCCGTATTTTCTCAGCATGCTCCTCTTCTTGCCTGCCCCATGGGAGCACTTAAAAGGACAGCCTTGGCATCACCCCCACACGCAAATACACACCCACCTAATTTGGGTCGAAAGAGGAAGGAGCAGAAGCAAACTTTGGTTGTCTCTGAGCATGTGCAGAGTGGATGGTGACTCTCATCTGGCCGTTGTCCCAGAAGGAAGCAAAGACAGGCTGTGTGTGTCAGGGGGATCCGGCCAGTGTTCCCCTCCCTTACGTTCCTCTGCCCCACTGTCCTTGCAGGCTTCTACACGGCCTGGCTGCTCCCGGCTGCCTCCGTGGGGACCCTTGTCTTCCTGGCTGGCCTTTTCACCATGGGGAGCAACAAGCCTGCGTGAGTTTGGGGGTGGGGTGACAAGGGAAGCGGGTGGGGGTTGACCTGGGGGTGCCTGCCCCCCTTCCTTCCCCACTCAGCTTGCCCCTCTCCCCCCAGGCAAGAGATCTGCAACAGTGGCGGGCAGTTCCTCATGTGCCCCCTCTGTGATACCTGTGGCAACTGGAACATCTCTGAGATCTGCCCCATGGCCAAGGTGAGCGGGGGGGCATTTGCCCTGGAGACAAAGGAATTTGCTCAAGTGGGAGGGAGGAAAACCTCTTTCTCGCCCTCAAGTCCAGGGCAAGGGTAAGCTTTTGGTTCCCCAACTCTCAGCCGGTGGGGGTCTCAGTGCCTCCCTCTGCAAAACGGAGTTGGCAGAAACCTGGAGTGGACTTCTAGGACATTAACAGCAGTGCATTGTCCATCCTGTCCCCCTCCCTGCTTTCCCTTCTCTCTCCCCCCCCCCCACTTGCCAGGTGGGCTACCTCTTTGACCACCCAGGGACCGTCTTCTTCAGCATCTTCATGTCCTTCTGGGCTGTGACCTTCCTGGAGTACTGGAAGCGGAAGAATGCCACCCTAGCCCACCATTGGGACTGCATGGACTTCCAGGAGGAGGAGGCAAGTGGGAGACCGGATCTGGGCCACCTCCAGTCCTTACTGTGGGTGGCAATAGCATTAGCGAGTACTTTTCTATACCGCTTATCAGGGCACTAAAGCACTCCCTCAGTGGTTTACAAAGTGTAAGTGAATTGCCCTCAACAAGCTGGGTACTCATTTAGCAACCTCAGAAGGATGCAAGCCTGAATTGAGCTTGAGCCCCCTTGGCTGGGATTGAACTCGCAACCTTATGGTTTGTGAGTGAGTGGCTACAGTACAGGCATTTAACCACTGCGCCACCAGGTCTCTTATGGCGGGGGAAGAGAGGCAACAGAGCTCCCCATGCCACCAGGCATCAGGCTGGTCTTAATCCTCCTACCTCCCCCCCAGGGCCTAATGGTGGGCATTTATATTAGGGGTGGGTCATTGTGGGGACACATGAACCCCCCCCCCCCAGGAGGCCTAGGAAGACCACCCTCTTGTCAAAAAAAGTCATCATTGGTATTTTTGTCCCAAGCGCCTTACACAGGATAGGAAGGAGGTATTTCTTTAGGAAAAAGGAACCCTCTCCTGGGCTTAAATTGGTTTGGAGGGGGCAAGAATGTGACAAAAATACCCAGTGTCTGATGGGGGCCCTAAAAGGCTTGTGGACACATGTTCCCACCCTGATTTACACAATGCTAAGGTCACTCATGCTCAGCGTTCAGTCCCTGGTTCAGTGGGGCATGCAGGCAGTCCCAGGTCCCCTTGAAGGACACCAGGGGACCAACAACGAATGGAAAATGAACAGGAATATGGCACTCTGTGTATGTTTAGTGGACCACTTCCTGCTCTTTCTCAATGTTGCTTTGGCCCTGCCCCTCAGTGTGAGAAGTCCACATCTTGCAATCCACGCTTGGCCCTGTATCGCTGGCTCGCTGGCTCACCAAGGAAGGCTCAGCCCCTGGTGCCTGCCATGTTTTTTGTTTTCTCAAAGGGGAGTGTGTGTGTATGTGTGCGTGTGTGTGTGTGTGTACGTGCAAAGAGTAAGTGTGCAATGGGGCTGCTTCCCTGGCACTGAGAAAGGGTTGGGCACCCTGGCATGTATCACCTAGTGAGGAGCTCTGGGCAGGGAGCAGTTCCCCTCCGTGGCCAAAGGAGGGCGCCTCAGACCAGACATCCCCAGCTCTAAGTTCCCCTTTAGCTCCCTCCCACTTTGTTCCCCCCCCAACACACCCCTCACGCTCACTGGGCCCACCTTTCCTTCGATTCCTCTCCCCACAGGAGCGCCCCCGCCCAGAGTTTGCGGCCCTGGCACCCCACATGGAGCAGAACCCTGTCACGGGGGTGAAGGAGCCCTACTTCCCACAGCACGACCGGCTCTCTCGCATCCTGACCGGCTCTATGGCCATCATCATCATGGTGAGCAGGGGGGTCCTTGGCATGCCCCAAATGTAGAGGGTGGGGTCTGGGCCCCATCTCCTCCACATTAAGCCCCAGCACCCACCATCTCCCTCCTCCCAGCTATGCGTGGTGATGATCTTCCTGGTGTCGGTGATCATGTATCGTGGGATTGTCAGCACCATGATGTACCACACGGGGAACACCGTCTTGATGACCCAGGTGAAGCGGGGGAGCGGGTCCGTGTTGCACAGGGGCTCCTGGCACCCTCCTGGTCTATGGAAGTCCGAGAGATGCAGAACAGGCCAGAAATGAATCTAACATTTTTCTCATCATTGTGAAAAAGATGTAAAAAATGGCACAGTTTTTAAAGGCCATTTGCAGTTTGAGATTCGTTCTGAACACAATGCATGGCATGTGTGTCTGCACATGCTAAACAAAATGGCAGTTTTTGCACAGAAGACAAGTTTCACACACAGTACTGTCTGCAGAGAGTTTCTGCACAGAAAATGCTGTTTTCTGTGGGGTAGGACCCTTGTCTGTTTGGGCTCAAATCACAAATATTCTCACCCGTCTCGAATTCATCACATCAAGTTTCCCAAAATTTGAGAGGCCCATTTTTCACCAGTTTTCTGAATGTTTGTAAGTCGTCTTTCTGTGTGCAGCCTGGGGCAGAATGGCCATGCTGAGGGTGCCATAGTAGTAGAAGCAGCCGTCATGTTCAACGCAGAAATAGTAGTATTTAAAAAACACCCTAGAAATAATTTTGGGGTTTTTCTTTGTGTCTTGCTTTTCTGCCATGAGTGCAAAGCTCTGGGGACGCTATGGCAGGGCTAGAAGGAGGTTTGCCAAAGAGGCTGGTGTGGCTGGGAGTCTATGGGAAATGGCTCCAAAGTCAGCAGGCCCCTTGGACTTCGGGGCTGGATGCTTAAGGCCATTTTCCGCCAGGGCACGAGTGGGTATTTTTGTCTCCTACAGGCCGGGAACATTGCCAACCTCAGCAGCTCCATGGTGAACTTGGTGCTCATCCTCCTCATGAGTCAGGTCTACACCTCCCTGGCAGAGCAGCTGACCAGATGGGGTAAGAGAGCCAGCAGAGCCCCTTGGTAGCAGCCGTTCCCCACCTGCCGCCACCATTGGCACACCTGGGCTCAGAACTAGGGAAGCCATGGTGCCATCCAGGCTGAGAGGCCAGCCTGAGTCCGCCCCAACCCCATGGCATTGCCTCTGCAGAGATGCACCGGACGCAGACGCAGCATGAAGACGCCTTCACCTTCAAAGTCTTCATCTTCCAGTTTGTCAACTTCTACTCCTCCCCATTCTATGTGGCTTTCTTCAAAGGCAGGTGCGGGATGCAGTGGTTGGTGGCATGGGGGCCGGGGTGGGTGCTCTGAGGAGAGGATGCATGCCCCCCAGGTGAGCTTCCACGGAGAGGGAAGCCCTTGATGGGGGCAGGAAGCCCTCCTCGTAACCTTTAAGCATCTTCTCCTTGGCCTTCCATAGACCAGGATGGGGACCAGGGAAGAGCAGGTGGTAGACTCAGAGATGCCAGCTGGCAGGATCCTCCCTCACTCTAAGCAGATGCTGGTCTCCCCATCTGCTCCTGGCACCCATTGGGGCTCTGGGACTGACCAAGCCCTGTTCTTGGGCCAAGGCTGAGGCAGTCTCGTGGGACCTCCTTGGGGTCAGATGCCCTTCCCTACCTTTCTCTCTCCAGGTTTGTGGGATATCCCGGCCACTATGGGAAACTCTTGGGCATGAGGAATGAAGATGTAAGTGGGTCTGGGGGAGGCAGGAGATACTCTTCCTCCCCCCAACACTCCTCCTGCCCTTATGCTTCACCCCTTCAGTCTGGCGGGCTGTGGATGCCTGACATGGCACCCACTCTGGGAAGGTTTGGGAGGTCTTCTAGCCATGATCTCTGGCTGTGGCACCCCATAGGGAGCATTTCCTACTTTCAGTGCCAGTCCCCCCGTCCCTCCTTCCTCCTTCTCTCAACCCCTTGCCTGCCCTGCAGTGTGGTCCTGGCGGATGCCTGATTGAACTGGCCCAGCAGCTCTTTGTCATCATGGTGGGGAAGCAGATTGTCAGCAACATCCAGGAATTCTTCCTTCCGTGAGTCAGACAGGAGAAGCGGAGGGCCCCATGGAGGTCACTTACTTAGGGGGAGGGCTCCTCACGGATCCCCCTTTCCTCTTCTCCCCTCCTCTGTCAGTGTCTGCAGAAACTGGCCTTTTCCCAGCCGTGGGAATGGACCACCATCAGAAGAGGGCTGCCCTTCTGAGTGCATCTCTCTTCCACATCATTTTCTTCCCCTTTCTCTTTGTGGGCAGGAAAGTGAAAGCCTGGCATCAGAAGAGGCAGCTGGCACGGGTGCGAGGCTCCCAGATCTGTCCGGAGCCCAAACGGTGGGAGGAAGACTATGAGCTGATAGAGTGCGAGGGGCTTTTTGAGGAGTACTTGGAAATGGGTAGGTGGAGGGGAGCTGGGGTTGGTCTCCTGGCAGGAGTCCAGCCTGGCCTTGGGGTCTCTACCCTTGCGCTTCCTCTCCAGACTCTGCAAAACAGCCTTCTTGGGGTCTTGGTGTGCATCCAATTTTGCTGGGCTTCACAGCACCTGCGACTCCCTGGGCGGTGGGGCAGAGGGCTATGGCTGCTTCCCTCTGCCTGCCAGGGGTCAGGAGCAGGCCTAGGGTGGACAGTGCCCCCATTGCTCCCTCCCCCAGACCCAGTTGCGGAGATGAGAGCCAAGGCTGGTGGGTATGGAGAAGGAGGAAGAAGCCGGGCAGACTATATGATCGGACAACCATGAACCCTCTGCCCGCTCACCTTCTCTCCTCCCATCCTGTACCCCCGCCCCACCCTTGCAGTGCTCCAGTTTGGCTTCATCACCATTTTTGTGGCTGCCTTCCCACTGGCCCCACTCTTTGCGCTGCTCAACAACTGGGTGGAGATCCGCCTGGATGCCCAGAAGTTCGTCTGTGAGTACCGGCGCCCTGTGGCTGAGCGGGCCCAGGACATCGGTGTCTGGTTCTTCATCCTGGATGTCCTGGCCCAGATCTCTGTCATCGTCAATGTGAGTCTGCAGGAAGCCTGAGGTGGGGAGCAGAGGACCCAGCACAAGTCTCCCCAGGAGCTGTCTTCCCCCACAGGATGGGATGGGAACCAGTCCCCAGCTTCTCATTTTTTGAGGAGCCCCTTGCCTATACATCCCAAGGTTTAAACACCTGCTCCCCCACTCCCCTCCTCACCATCCATCCTACAGAACAAGGTGCCCTAGGAGAAAGAGCCCCCCCCCCATCCCTCCCACTGCAAAGGGGCAAGGCCTGGAGAGCCGAGACTGCAGGGCTGGTGTTCTCCCTGGGGCTTCTTCAGGGGGCTGCAGGGACCTCCCCAATCCTGGCCCGAAAATGCTTTGAGCCCACAATGCAAGGAGGGGGTCCTTGGATGCCCCATCTCTCCCCACCTGCATGGAAGAGAAGGGTCCCAGGGCTCAGCAGGGCAGTGTATCTGTTATGGGTTTTATTCCCAACTTTACAAGAGCAAACTGTGTCTCCCCAAGAGGCTCAAGATCTTGATTGGATTCTTAACAAATTTAGCCTGAAACTGCCCTACCAGCCTCAGGGCCATCAATAGGCCCAGGCTCCTGCCTGACTCTATGTTTGTCTGTCTGTCCCTGCAGGCCTTCCTCATCGCCTTCACCTCCGACTTCCTCCCGCGCCTCCTCTACCAATATGAATATGACAGCCAGCTCCGTGGCTACGTCAACTTCACCCTGGCATACTCCCCCCCAAGCTACGTGGATGGCAACCACACTCTCTGCCGGTGAGCGGGGGCCACTCTGCCCCAGCCCCTGCAGCCTGACTGACCAACTGACCAACTCTCCTCCCTTGACAGGTACAAGGCCTTCCGGGATGCCCAGGGCAGCTACACCCTCTTCTACTGGAAGCTGCTGGCCATCCGCCTGGGCTTCATCATCGCCTTTGAGGTGAGCATGGCCGCTGCAGAGAGGGGCAGAGGGGAAAAGCAGTGGCAACAGTAGCCTCCCCTGGCCCACAGCTTCCCCTCGGCATCCAAAACACTTGCTGCATCCCTTTGCTTCCCAGGGACTGGGCCCTGAATCAGGAGGCCTCAGTTTGGATGCCCCTGCCCCTCATGTTCTCCCATCTGCCCATGATGGGCGGTTGTGTTGTCCTACCTCGCAGGAGGAGGCCCACAGGCTGAGAAATCCCTAGGGGCTCCCCTGCCTTGCCTCCCCTGCAGCACGTGGTCTTCTCCTGCCTGCGCCTCATTGACTGGTTGGTGCCAGACGTCCCGGCCTCCCTGGAGGTGAAGGTCAAGCGGGAGCGCTACCTGGCCAAGCAGGCCCTGGCTGACAACCAGGACTTCCTGCTGACGGTGAGTCGCGACTCCTCGCCCTCGCCAGGTCAGTGCCCGTAGGAGGGACCTCGGGGCCCCTCTCGGTGTCTGTTTTCTTGTTGGTGGCAAACACCCGGCAGCAGGGGAGGGGGACCACAGATGGGGAGGGGGTGCTAGAGGGCATTCAGGGCTCCAGTCTTCCCCCTGAAGACCACCAGTCTGCCTGGGGGTCCCCTCGGCCCATGGCCACTCCAAGCAGGATGATCCCCTTAAGGCCCTCCGATCAGCCTTGGGGCCATTAAATGGATTCATTCCCTCTGCTTTGCCTTTTCTTCATCCCCTTTACTGGGGAAACTTAATCTGAACCCATCTTGTTTGTGGTGGATGGGTGCCAGTCAAGAAGGGGCCTGGGAGGAGGGCAGTCTGCTGTGAGGGGCAGCGTTTGCCCTGGGCAAGTTGGAGCACTCTGTTGAGAAGGCTGGCTTTGTGTTCAGGACCAGGATAGCCTTACCTCCCAAACAAAGAGTGACCCTGGGCACAGAGTGGGATTTCCTTTGCATATCCAGGGTGAGGACTGCCTGGGCTTTTAGACTAAGGGGCATCTACTTTAGAACCATTTTTTTTCTACAGGTTGTACCAAGGAGATGTATTACTGGAGGGCTTTCGGGGTTCTTGAGGCTGGCAGGGAAGCTGAGGAGGGATGGCCACTCCTGGGCAGGGGACATTCATAGTGCCTGGCCCCTACTGTTTCCCATGATAGCCTTTGGGGTGTGAGAAGGAGGCAGGATGGAAGGCAGGCAGGGGACAAGGTGGGGAGAGGGAGACCCCAAGGAAGCAAAGCCCCCTCAGCCATGTAACAGGGACAGGGCATGGGGAGAGTGTCTTTGCCCCATCTCCTTCTGACCCTGGTCAGAGAGGGTCTACCGCCGGCACAGTGAGAGCCCCCTAACTCTGGGTTCCTCTGCGCATGTGTGTACACACAGAGTCAGCAGCTCCTCCTGCCATCCTCTTTTGAGCCCCAAATGGGAGCCCTGTAGTTCTGGGGACATCCTGCACACACCCCTCCACTGTTTCCAGGTGGTTGTGAGTGGCAGCTGTGTAACGGTGGCATGGTCTCTGTGTGTTGTGGTGAGGCGGTGCAGGCAATGTTGTATTTTGGAGCTCTTGTCTTGTGTTTCTTGGGGGTGTCATGGCTGGCCAGGGGGCTTTTTGTGTTGGGGGGAATAAGAGCCCCTTGTCCTTTTCTGACTGCTATTATTAATTTCTGTTTTTCTCTCCTGGTGCAGCAAGCAGCCTTCTATCCGGCAGCATGATATAGCTGCGAGGCCGTCAGGACCCTGCGGCCATTTCCTTGCTTTTGAGAGGCTTGGAGACCCTCATGTGGGTTGGAGAGGCCCCCTTGGTGTGTCCACTGTGAGGAGGACCCCCAAAGGCCATGGGGATGGATGGAGGAAGACCCTCTGGACCTGGAGGTGAACCAAGGACGTGAAGTCTGGGGGCCCCATTTGAGCTCAAGCCGCTTTGCTTCCTGGCTGCTTCCTCTGTCCACCCCACCTGTACATCCCCCTCCATGCATGGAGGCTATCCCTCTTCCTGACATGCGGGGTAAGCACCATTAGGCCCCCCAGGTGCTGTGACAAAGGGGAGGGACCAATCCTGAGGCCCTCTGCCCACCTGCTTGCTTGCTTGCCTGCCCTCCCAGCAACCTTTGCTTCATTTGCCATTGTGGTTGTGAGCATACACTGGATTTGCAAACAGTTTCTGCTCCTGCATCCCCATGGCATCCATTCCTTATTTATTTAATTTATATGCCTGCTTTTCCTCAGGCCCCAAGGAAGACTTAGTCTGTCCTTCTGCTGGGAGGAAGGCGGGCCAAGAGAGGGAAAGGGGTGGGGGACACTGGACTTGCCAACTTTTGGCTCTGGGTCCATCCTCCTGCAAAAGGTTGAACACAGCTTCCAATGAGGGGGCGAGTGTCCATCGTCCCCCTCCTGCTGTAATTTGACAGGTGTCCAGTTGGGGCCCTGGTTCACCCATTCTTAATGTTGCTTACCCCACATGCGCTGCCACTGCTGCTGCTTCTGTGTCTTCTCTGTGGCTCCTTTTAGCCCTGGTCTGTGGCCATCGCTTGGGTTAATGAAATGCAACTGCAGCATGCAGATTGCTTTTAGGGGTCAAAATCCCACCGTTTTGCTTTCCTAGAAACATCACTAAAGATCGCTGGAGTAAACCTGTGATTAAAAGCTCCCTTCTCTTGCAGAGAAGAGTGGCTGCCTAGTTGAGGGACAATCTGTAACAAAAGTGGGGTAACCGCAGGTGGGAAGTGACCAGTTGGACACTGACATTGCCAGAGGAGGGAGCTGGCTGGCCTGTCCTCTTCATGTCCTCAGAGCTCATGGGGGTCCCTGGCATGGTGTCCCCTCACCCCCACTACCTGTCCCTTGCTGCTCCACTGATCGGAGGCCCCTAAGAATGAATAAAATATGCTGAATGATGCCCATGTGCTGGTTTCTCTTTGGGGAGAAAAGGAGGGGAGGGAGCCATCTAAGACTGGGGCCCAAGGAAGTCAGCACAGATGCCCTCTGGGGAGGGCCAGGAAACGCAGCAGCCACCCAAGACATGCTCCCTCCAAGCAAGGGCTGACCTGGCCGAAGCTCACCCCCAGATGCAGCCCCCGAGAGATGTATTTGTGTGTCCTTCTGGAGCAGCAGCCAAGGTTGCTTGCGTGGCAGGCATTAAGAAGAAGGCCAGAGGAGAGGCTTTGGGTGGGAAGGGCACTCTGTGTATGCTCAATGGACACTTCCTGCTCTTTCTCAATGCTGCTTTGGCCCTGCCCCTCGGTGTGAGAAGTCCACATCTTGCAATCCATGCTTGCCCCTGTATTGCTGGCTCAGCAGCCACTTTTTCCTCAAGGAAGGCTCAACTCTTGGTGCCTGCCATGTTTTTTGTTTTCCCAAAGGGGAGTATGTGTGTGCAAAGAGTAGGTGTGCAATGGGGCTGCTTCCCTGGCACTGAGAAAGGGTTGGGCACCCTGGCATGCATCCCCCAATGAGGAGCTCTGGGCAGGGAGCAGTTCCCCTCCGTGGCCACAGGAGGGCGCCTCAGACCAGGAATCCCGTGTTTCTGCTGGAAAGGGGGGGGGCAAGGTCTTCCTGGGGCTTCTGTGAATTTTAAGTGATTGATGTTAAATGGAGGTTATTTTAATAGGGGTAGATCTTGTTGGCCTTATTGGATGGATGTAGTTTGTCTCAAATTGTCTGTTCATTGTTGTTCCCGCCTCCTCGACCCAGGGGGATATTATTACTGTATTATTATTATGCTTCCAGAAGTTGCCTTCTTCTACAGTAATTGATTGCAGAATTGGCTGGGGCCAGGAGGCTGCCTTCCTCTTCCTGGGCCACCAGGGGGCAGCACTGCCCAGCTTTTGTGGCACTTGCTGGGCCCCTTCAGCCTGACTTGGGAAGGGATGCTGGCGGGAAGGTTGGGTGGGCGCTGCAGGAGGGAGGCTGGCAGCAGTGTCTCTCCTGCCATGGCCTCCTTTCCTCTTGAAGGCAGGTCTGCTCCATGTTGGAGGCAGAGGGGCCTTTCCTTCTGAAGGACAGCGGTGCTGGCAGCCTGGAGGCTTGCAAGCGGAGGAGGATGTGGGCATCCATCTCACTCCCCTCCAGCCTTGCACCACTCCTGGATTTACGGCTCTCTTCTAATTATACCTAATTTTCCATCTCTCTTTCTCTAATTTAACAAGGCAGGCAGTAAAAGGGGGAGGCCCCGCTCCCACCCGCTTGCACTTGACATGGCTGTCTGGCCCATCATCCAGGACGGGCCCAGGCCTGGTGCAGAAGGCGCGGCTGGGCTAAGAACCAGGTGGGAGGAGGGAGGGAGGGCGGACCCTTGGATTCAGGGTGCCACCCTGGCATTTAACAAGCCTCCTTGCCGACTGGGGTGGCTCCACATTTCAAGGTCTGCTAGTCCGCCGCCGCAGGAATGTTTGTGGGGTGTGACTTTGGTTCCACACAAGGAGGTCATAGCATTGCCAGAACAGCAGTGCAGGATTCGTCTGACAATCCACTGGGATGTCTGAAATCAATGAGGCTTTTCTTTACATGAGTGAGGGCACAGAGGAAGGAAGGAAGGAAGGGAGAGAGACCCACAAGCCCCGTGGGGAGCCTAGGGGCACCCTTTGGCCCAGACCAGGAGTGGGTCAGTCCTCCTTGCCCTCTTCTGGGCAGGAAGTATTGGGGTGCTGACCAGCGGTCTGGGTGCTCTGCCCTGGGACACAGCTGAGCCAACCTTTTGGGCAGAACAACTGCAGATGCCATCAGGTGGTTGCTGAGGTTTTGCCATGCTAATAAGGGCTGAAAAGTTTAATTTGTTGGTTAATGGACCAAGACCACATTCCTGTGTTCGCTCGCTCTCGCTCGCTCACGTGGGAAGCAGGCAGTGAAGGCCATGAAGGCCAGGTCCATCGGCTGAAGGTCGAGAGCCATAAAGCTTTGAGGGAGCCACTGAGGCAACCATCTCGACTGGGGCACAGGGGGGATCTTTGGAAAAGAAACCTCGGTTGGTTCTGCCAAATTCCTGTACTATCACCTGCGAAAGAGCGGCAAGGGTGGTCTTTTCTTCTAAGCAGGAGGGGGAAAGGAAGTGTCAGGTTTTGTTTATTCTGTGTTATCTCTAACTGGCACTTATGGGGAGGTGATATGGGGCGGGGGCAGACAAATGGCTGACGGCTCCAAATGGTTTCCTGAAGGGTGATGTGGGGAGGAAGGGTTCACATGCCCTTATGAAGGTGCAACAAAGGAAGGTGCTGGGCCCAAGACAGGCAGACGCACGCATGCACATAGGCAGGCCCTGGACGGCCGTTCCCCCCCCCCCCGGAAGGCGGTTCAGCCCCACTGGCAGCTGCAGTAATCCTCCTTGATCCGGGCTTTGGCAATGGGGGGCTTAGTTCCTGGCACCTGCTCACAGCAGGAATTCCCCAGCTCTTGCCTGGATGGGCACACATCTGGGGAAGCGGTTGCCACCACCTGAGAGTGCGGCCTCCCTTTCATGTGGCTTCCTCCCGTCTGGCAGGGGCCTATGCCCCCACCCCCAAAGCCCGAGGCGCCTACCAGGTGGATGCCAGAGCCCCTCACTCACTCCAGGAACAGGGGGTCCTGTTCTGCAGAGGCCCAGGGGCTCCTTGGGTGCTGGCTGCTTCCCTTGGGAGGAAGGGGGGCTGAGGCACTGCTTCACGGGGAGAGCGTGCGCAAAGGGAAGAGAGCCATGCTTATGGCCCATGCGCCACAGTCACAGGAGTAGATGCTAGACAAAGCTTACAAAACCGCCGAGACAAAACCCTGTGATAGGTTTGCCTAATAAATAGAAGAGCACACCACACAGTTTGAAGGCAGGCAACAACAGCAAAGAAGGAAGGACAGAAGGACTGTCACCTTCCTTTTCCAGCTCCCCCTTTTCTTCCTGCCTCTCAGGAGGCTGGAAAACATCTTTATTCCAGTTGGGAGATTGCCTTTGAATGGCTGGTATTGCATTTTAATGGGGCTGTTGAGAGAAGCCCTGTAACTTTTTATTGCTCTTGTGATGTTTAAGACTGTGCCTATAAATGCCAGGAGCTGCTCTGAGCCTTTTGCAAGCGGAAAGCATACGCCCGTCTCTGGTTTTCATGAGACTGGGGCTCCTGCACCTTCCAATGGTGGCCCCGGCAATGGCCCCCCACGGACCCCTGGGGCGGCTGCCTCACACGAAGCCCAGTCTCTCTGGCTGTGGCTGCTCTGCCCGCCTAGGAAAGGCCTCCCAGGCCCCTGGCTAGTGTTTAGGGCTGCTGAGCCCTGGGCTCCCTGTTTGGGTTGCTGAAAAGGAAGTGCCGGCTCATCAGCTCCGGAGGACAATGCGGTGGCGGCCAGCCCTGGCATGGGGCCATGCTGGGAACCGGTCTCCCATTGAGGCCTAAAGCCCCCATGGCTTTGGATGCTTTGTCAGCCCAACAAAAACCAGGAGGCCGCCTAATGCAGGAAGGAAAGGCCCCTCAGGGCAGAGCGCTTCCGATCTCAGGGAGGAGGCTTCCCAATGCCAGGGAGACCCTCCCCAGCCATCCTTCCAAGGGGGGGCCAGGCTAGGTGCCACTGCATCAAGAACACTCTGGAAGGGACGCATGGTTGTTGTGTTGGGTGTCTCCAGGAAGTTTTGACTTACGGTGACACTGAGGTGAACCTATCGCAGGCTCTTCTTGGCAAGTTTTGGGTGGAGGTTGCCCTTACCTTCTTCCTCTCAGGCTCAGAGACCGTGACACCCACCTGGTGGGTTTTTCCAGCTACGGTCGGCTTCCCATTGGATGCTGGCATGAGGTTCTCCTGCAAAAATGCCAGCACACCAGTACCCTCCTCTGCCAAGGCGGATTAAAAGTGGCCAAAGGAAGGAGGAGGAAATGGTGGTTAGGGGGAGGAAAAGCACAGTTGGGGAAGAAAGGCCCTTTCTGGGACATAATTTGCCCTGCTGGCAAAAAGGTGGCGACCTGGGCTTTGTCTTGACATATGCCCAAAGCATGGCTGGCTCTGCCACCCCCACCCCCCCAAAATGCCCAAGAGGCTGCCAAGCAATGAATGTATTCATCACCCCTGAGGTGCCCACTGGCAGAGTCCTAGAATCATAGAATCATAGAGTTGGAAGAGACCACTAGGGCCATCCAGTCCAACCCCCTTCTTCTGCCATGCAGGAAATCCAAATCAAAGCATCCCTGACAGATGGCCATCCAGCCTCTGTTTAAAGACCTCCAAGGAAGGAGACTCTATCACCCTCCGAGGAAGGAGTGCATTCCACTGTCGAACAGCCCTTACTGTCAGGAAGTTCCTCCTAATGTTCAGGTGGAATCTCTTTTCCTGCAGCTTGCATCCATTGTTCCGGGTCCTGTTCTCTGGAGCAGCAGAAAACAAGCTTGCTCCCTCTTCAATATGACATCCCTTCAAATATTTAAACCTATTTATGCTTAAATGCAACTATTTGTAACATTGCTCCCTAGTGAGGTTTTGTGAAAACCAACATCCCAAGATGTGTTCTTTGTTTGGTTACAAACATAGATAGACAGATAGATAGGTATAGATGTAGATCTAGAGAAACATAACCACCAGAGGCCCAAAACTGCCTGCAAGAAGCCCTCCTTCAGCCATGCCTGTCTGCCAAGGTGTTGCCCAGAGGAGGAGGAGGACCACCATGCGACCCAAGATGCCCCCCAGGCAGCCCTTGCCCTGCTGTGACCCGGATCCCCCACCTGAGGAGGATCCAGGCCTGGCTTTGGGGGGTCTTCCTTCCACTGCCCTTGTCACAGAGGGGGTCTGGCTTCCCCTAGGCGTCCCCACGCCTCCTGTCAGGGGGAATTAGCTCTAGGGGCCAAGAGGCGGCAGGCCAAGGCCTCAGCACCTGCCCCACGGCCCTCGAGGGCCAGCTGCTGCCTTCCCTGGCAAAGAGAAGACAGGGCAGCAGGAGCCTCCCTTGGAAAAGGAGGGCAGCCTGGGATGGATACTGAATGGCTTTGCAAGAGGAAGGGGCACTTTGAAGAAAGGCTTGGAAAACATTGCCCCCAGACCCCCGCTGGCTGCAGGATTTCACAGTTTGGCATCTTCTTGCCAAAGAGGGAAGACCCAGCTCCCCATCAAAGATGGCCAGCCCTGAGGGAGACTATTTGTTAAATGGGGAGACTGTGGGGAGAACGCCAAGGGCCTCCATTGGGGCCAGAGCAACAGCAGGGCTCTCCATTCCTGCCCCAAACAATCCCTTTGTGGCACAAAGTGGAGGGCAGCGCCAACTTGCTGCAGGGCACCCCTGGAAAGGTCCTCCAAAGGGGTTCCTAAGGGAGCTGCCATGGGGGCATTCTGGAGCCCACTCCGCCCCAGCATGCATTGCTCCACCTCACTTGGCATGAGCTGCCTCCAGCTCGTGGTGCCACATTGAATTACCCTTTCTGTCTCATTCCTCTCTGTTCCCAGCATCTGCCCATCAACACCTTTCGCAGACCCCCAGGAGGAGTTTGTGGGGCTGTGGCCCATTTCACACCTGCCGCGACTTGCAAAAAATGCTAGGAAGTGCGAAACGGTAGTTGTGGATTGGCAGACAGTGTGGGCAGCACTAAGGGTTGGGGGCTGAAGTAAGGGGGGATGGCAGGTGAGGGAAACAGCCGGTCCCTGGGTGGCATCTGCCTCTCTGTCTGCTGCAAAGGGCACAGGGCCAGGCCATTTCTTTCGTGCTTTCGCCAAGATGAAAATGCAGAAGGATGCTGAGAGGCTGCTCAGATTTGCCTTGGGAAAGAAAGCTTGCCTCCTAATCTCCCAGGGATCAGCTGGGGCTATTCAGTGGCAGGAAAACACTTTGTATGTGCTCAGAGGCATAGCTAGCATTCATCATTCCTCCGTTTGCTCACATGCAGCAACATCTGGGGGACCAAAGGCTGAGAATCTGTAGCCTACAAGCCTGGGACAAAATCTATTTAATGCTGTTGTGACAGACTGGAGTATGACAAGTTCAGGTCACAGCATCTCAGCCTCCGTTTGAATGTGCTTCCTCCACCGATTGAGATGGCAGGGACCAGGTCCTCCATGGCTTCCTTTTGGGCTAAGACTACTCAGGGCGGGCAAAACCCAGGGGTCCTCCTCAGTTTTGAGGGTTCCTCCTTTGTCTCAGGGAGCTGCAGGAGCCTCTCTGGACCAGGACTGGAACCCAGCACCAAAAGTCATTCTCTGGCTGCATTACTGTCAGGAGGAATGTGTGAAGAATGCAAAGCCTTGCAGGGCTGGGCCCCTTGCTATTTGTTCAGTGAGGCACAGGTGCTGTAGGGGAGGCATAGATAGGGCTTGGCAGGGGAACCAGGCTGGGCAAGTTTGGAGGACTCCACTGTGAGGCCCACCAACCTGGAAGTCTTTGAGAAAGAGTAAGGTCTGTGTTTTATTTTACTGGAGCTTTCTATGCTATGAGAAGGAGGATGTGTTCATCAGTGTAGTTGTTGTTGTTGTGTGCCTTCAAGTCATTTCTGGCTTATGCCAGCCCTAAGGCAAACTTATCATGGGGTTTTCCTGGCAAGCCTTGTTCTGGGAAGGTTTGTCATTGCTGTCCTCCGAGGCTGAGAGAGTGTGACTTGGCTGGGGTCACCCAGTGGGTTTCCATGGCTGAGCCGGGGTTTGAACCCTGGTCTCTAGAGTCTCAAAGCACTACACCAGGCTGGCTCCCTCGCGATGTATTACAACCAGTTTAAAGACCTGGACTTTGGGGCTGGATGCCACTCTATTATGGCCTTGGCTGAAAGTATTGGAAGCTGAGTGTTGCTTTCCAGAGGATGAGGCTTGTGGGGTTCCCTTTCATAGAGGCCCTTGGCAGTCTGGGCCACTTGGCATTTGGGCTCAAACTCCTTGTGCCCTGAGTCTCGATGCGGATCAAACGCTTGGGAAGCAGTGCGGACACAGAAGGCAGGGCCCCAGCCAGCCTCGCCACGCTCTTGTGGGCCTCCAGGGCCCTTGGCTGGGAGCCTCCTCTGCCCCATTGAAGCTGCGACTTCCGCTCCTCTGAACACAGAGGAAGATGTTCCCAACGGTCTAATTAGAGGAATTAATTTTGTGGAAATGTCTCTGGGTTTGGAAGGGTTTTGTTTTGTGTGTCGTCTTGTGCCGCCGCTGCCACCTCCTCTTTGCTCTGGCTCTTGATGCTGAGAGATCCCTTCTTCTCTGGCCGAAAGCGCCTTCCTTGGCAGGTCTCCAAGGGAGAGGGCTGGCAGAGGCACAGGAGGAGATTCCAGCTGAGGTTTTGGGGCAGATGTTCAGAGGAGAGGCCCTCCATGGCAGCTGCAGGTGTGGGGAGCCAGGGGCACAGAATAGCCCAAGGGCTGGGCAGGTGGTAGGGGGGGATCTGGGGCTCCAGGCGGCCACATCAATGTGGGCATCAAGCAGTTATGGGGGGAGTCAGCCCTGTAGAGGCAGCAGCCCCAGGCGAGGGAGGTTTCAGCTATAGCCGCCAATGGTCCCCCACTTTCTGGGTGATGCTAAGATCTTCCCAGGAGAGAGGCCCTTCTGAACGCAGTCCCACCTGGAAGGATCCCAAGGGCTTCCTCCTGGGATGATCAGGCGCTCTCTCCCTGTTTTGGGAAAGGAGGTGAAGACGCCTGTTTTTCCAAGTGACCTCTTAAATCCATTTGATGTTTATTGCCTAATTGGTTTTGGTGTTGGGTTTAATGGTTTTATTGTCCAATCTGTTTTTAGTGGTGTTGTTAGCTGCCTGGAGTGCTACTTTCAGGGCAGGAAGGTAACAATAAACAGTGCTGGTTTGGGCCCCTGGGTTGCTCCTGCTGCTGGCCGTCCCTCCGCTTCCCAGGCATTCATTCCTCTGCCCCAGAAACTTCTTCAGCTCTGCCCTGAATGTCTCTGAGCTGCAGCCAGAGAGATCCACTTGGCATCAAACAGGCTGTTTGATAATAGAATAGTAAGTAAACTGGCATATTGGAGGCAGAGAAGAGGGATGCAGTGGGTTCAGGCACCAAGCCCCTTTGGCATTTGGAGAAGGGGGCTATAGCCACCTGGTGCCCCCCAGATGCCTTGGGCCATGGCTCCCATCACCTCCAAGTGTAGGTGATGTAGTCCAACAACACTAGAAGGCCCCAGTCGGGAAGACAGTGGAGCCCGTCATCTATGAAAGGAGGACAGCCATTCCTGAGTTTGTCTCCAGCTTCTCCAGCTTGTTGGACTACATCACCTACACCCCATGAACTGGGCACCTTATGTAGGCACTACCAACTCCAGGAAGGAGGGCCCAGGTTCAGGAGGGGCCCTCTCATAAGCCACCGTCCAAAGTGTTTTCCTTGCAATGGAAGAAGGGGATGTTGTGCATGTCCAGAACACCTCTCCTCCGAGGGGGTCTCTTTGGGCAGATGTCCTCCACTGACCTGAATTCCTGGCTGGGTTGAGGCATGTGGGGCAGGACGCATGAGCCAAGAGAGCCAGGGGTTTAAGGGGGCAAGGCAGCTGCCTGTCAGCCCCTCTTTGCTCTGGGGCTGGAGAGGAGAGGCTGGCTGCAGGGCATCTGCTGCCGCCTGGGGATGGGGAGAGGGCTCTTCCCACGGACGGACAGAGGAGAAGGCCTGCACCATCATTGCTGGGTGACAGACACTGCCAGGAATGCTCCAGAGGAGGAGGAGGAGGAGGAAGGGGCTGAGGCTCCTCCTGCAAAGGACTTCTTGGCCTGGAGGGTGAATTCCACAAAGTGGCACCACCTGTCCCAGCATGCACCACCCTCCTTCCCTCCCCAAAGAAGAAGGCCTTGAAGGCAGGAGAGGGCACGATGGGGGAGACAGCTTCCCAAAAGGACTCAGCAAAGGAAGGGGTTCAGCACCCCTCTGCCCCCAGCCAGGACCCCCACTCGCTCCAGGATGCTTCTCTTGTATGCTGGCCTTTTACCTTCATCCCCCAAATGCTGGCATCTGCACTGGTCAACCTCCACAGGTATCCATCCCCAGGACAGAAGGCCAAGGGGCACCCATGGCCCTGTCACCAGTAAAGGCGAGGAGGAGCCTCTCTGAACAAAAGCTGGCCACCCAAACACCACAAACGTGCAAAAGCCCAAAGCCCTCCCTCCGCTGGGTGGGCAAATCCGTCAGTTTCGTTTTGTTAAAATCTCAAGCTCTTTCCATGTAATCTGGGAACATTTTTATTATAGAAAATTGGGCTGAACATAGTTGTCACCCGAGGAGCTTTGGGCAAGCCCCAGCCTGTTCACGCAAACTTATTTTTGGCCTTGCTGTGCGGAGTAAGACAAGGAACTTGTGAAGCACTTTGTGCGCCAGGAAGAGTGGCAGGATGGGCTGGATGAGTAACAAAAGCAACACCTCTTGCCACACAGGAGTCGGCCCCAGGGACCCAGGGCCTGGCCTTCCCCCCATTCCACCCGCAAGGAGCAAAGGCACATGGCCCTGGCTCACTAGTCCTTCTGGGGAGAGGAGTGGCCCTGGGTGGGTCTTGGTGGCAAGAAGGCACCACTCTTGACAGGGCAAGGTAGGTAGGGAGAGGGCAAGGGCTTCCTGCCTTTTGTCCCACAGCTCTCCCGATGGAGGGCAAGGGGGCAGTGTGCCCTTGCCAGCTTCTCCCCCTCCCTTCCCTATATAGTATGAAATAAGCACTACCATAGGAATAACTAAACAGTCTCCAGTTACTAGTCCTGGGCAGCCTAAATGCCAGGATTGAGGGGATTGTGTTCGGCTTCTGTTGCGTCTCTTGTTTTGGCACCTGGACTGTAAGCCCCAGGGACAGGGAACCTTTCTCAGGGCTGGGTCCAGATTTGGGAGCACTGAGAGGTTGTGTGTGTGTGTTTTGGTGCCTTCACATCACCCCTTAACGTTTCAGAGGGCTTTCTTAGGCAAGGAATCCCCAGAGGTGGTTTTGCCCATTCCTTCCCCCAAAACACAGCCGAAAGCACCTGGCATTCACCAGCAGCCCTCCCCTCCAAGGACCAACTGCAGAGGAGACGCCCTGAAAGAAATGGGGCCCAAGTCAGCCCTGGCTGACCTTCCTGGCTGACTTCAGGGGCTCTGCTCTGGGCATAACATGCCCTGGGTCTAAGCCATTACTTGTACAGATGATTTCTGTATTGTAAAACACTTCTTCTGCATGGGATGCCATCCACGCAGAGGCAAGCCATCCTGAGTATTACTCACCTACAAAAGCCCTATGAAATGCACAGGTCACCATGAAAGCACAGGCGCCTAGGCCTGCTCCTGCTTAGAAGGCCAGTCTTGTGGGCCACTCCACTCCATGGCTCATGGCAGAGGACAGTGTCTTCCCAGAGGCACATCACTGGCAGCCTGCGCAATGGCTGCATGCACCCAGTGGCCTCAGGAGGCTAAAAGCGAGGGGTTTGTCAACCAGGGGCTTGACTGTGCAGATGTTGGCTCTTTGGGACCCCATGTTCTCCTCCAGTCTCTCTCTCAGGGTGAACCATGGCATCCTCAAAAAGCCATGATAAAAGCAGCTTACTACCAGAACAGAAAGCATGCCTCCCCCACAAGAAGGCTCCAGGTCTTGTGGAGGCTCTGGGCCCAGAGCTTTTGTGTCAGAGCATGGAAGGAAGGGATGCTGTCCTGGTGGCAACAGAGCACTCTGTGCATGCTCTGGACCTTTCCCCACAGCTCCCTGTCAGAGAAGTCTCCGTATGGCATTCAAAACAGGTTTGAGTCTCTGCCCTGCCCTCAGCCGAGCCCCAAGAAACACACTGAACTGGTTTGCACTTTCTGATGCGCGCGTCAAGAGGTGCCTCTGCTCAGAAGGAAGAAGTCCTACAGGGAAGCAAGAGGGAGGCTGTGGAGGGTGTGAAACAGGGCTTGGGACTGACGTGGCTCCTCTCAAAACACTGGCTGTAAGCCCTCTGGGGCAGGGACTTTTTTGCCTTCCTCTCTGGAGGGAAGGCCTCCCGCAGCGATGACACAATGGAGACTGATCTGACGAAGCCAAGGCAGGGCAATGGAGGGTTTGGCGTCAACTGCCTTTAAGTTGACTTTGGCTCACGGTGTCCCTGTGAACAAGACCTCCCCCCAAGACCCTTCTTCTCAGCCACTCTGCTCAGGTCCTGCAGGGTCAAGTCTGCCCACCTGGCATGTGGCCTTCCTTCCTTCAGCTTCCTACCTTTCTTAGCATCATTGTCTTTCCTAGTGGATCGTGCCTCTTCATGGCGTGGCCAAAACACCACAGCCGCACTTTCCTCATCTCGGCTTCCAGAGAGATTTGGCTCAACCCAAGAGCTCTTGGTTTGTCTTCTTGTCAGCACTCCTTTCCAGCACCACATCTCCAAGGAGCTGGATTTCTTCCGAGTTTCTTCACTGCGCAGCTCTCACATCCGCACATGGCGATGGGGGATACAGGGGCTTGGATGACTCTACTTTTAGTGTTCACTCTAAACAGCAGCCCTCTATGTTAAGCTTTAGGGTCTTGCCTAGTTCTTTCATAGCTGCCCTAGGCAAGAGCCTAAAGTATCAAGATATACAGCTGAACACTTAATCATTCAAGCCGTTGTATCCCCCATCGCCATGCATGGATGTGGGAAGACCATGCGCCAGTCCTTTTCTGCTTGGGGCTGTCCAGAGTCCTACTCAGCCTCATGGCGATCTCAAGCCCAGGCCACTGCTGCCCCCACGGCCCCCATGGCCTTAGGCAGGCGTGCCTCTGAGGTGCGCCACCAGCGCCAGGAGCAGCCAAGGTGAAAGGCTCCCGTGAGTCAGCCTCATGGCCTCCTTCACAAGCGCCGGATGGCAGAGGCAAGCAGGAACATGCCTGGCTCCTTCCAGGGAAGATCCCTCAGGCCCAGGGTTGCCCAACTCCCCTGAGGAATTGCCACGCATCTCCCTCGGCATGCTTTTGTAACAAGGGAAAGGCTAGTCAAAAACGACAGCCCTCTGTTTCACCTCTGGAGATCTGGGGGAGGCGGACTTCTGTGGGGCCGGGGGCAGTTGAGCAGCGGATAGGCAGAGCTGGCCTGAGCCATTGGCATGGCATGGCAAGGAGGTGCATGGGACCGAATGGGGCTCTTCCGTTCTGGAGGAGGGCTGGCTTGACTTTGAGGCAGAGAAGCCGGAGGCAGGGTTCTTCCTCCGGAGGCCCTTCCTGGGGATGCCTTTGCGGAGGCTCCTCTGGGCGCATGTGGCTTCCCTGGCATCTGGGCCTCTCTCTCTCTCCTCCTCTTGGTCTCCCTCTGCGCTCTTCAAAACACACTGCTGCTGCTGCTGCTGCTGCTGGGTTAGGGCTGGATTTTTACAAGCGCTTTGCTGGCTTTTGTCTGCCTGGGTTGCCATTTGGCCTGCGGGCCTCTCTGGCCCTTTATGGCCGTCCTCCGTCCTTCCTTCCTTTGGGTTTATGGTGGAAGAGTGGGGCTTTTATAAGGGTTGTCTAGAGAGAAGGGAAACGGTCATTGCCCCAAAAGTGTCCCAAGAAAGGCAGGGACAGAAGTCCAGAACGAAACATGAGATGCCTTCCAGCATGTGACGTATACCCTAGTTTTTAAAAATGCCCAGAGAAACGTCTGGAGAGGAACCGAGGGGCAGAGGCCGATCGCAATGGAATAAATGCGTCTCCTCTTAAAGGGTTGATGTTCCTTCTTTCAGTTCTCAGATCTCCCTTTCCCAAAATGACATGGTCTGCAAATAGATAAAACAGGCCGCAGACTCAAACGCAGCCTTTCTCCTCTGGCTCTTGCCAACTGGAAACCGTTTTGTTCCTCCATCTTCTGCCCCACAGCCTCCTCTTTCCCAGGCTGCGCATCCGAAGAAAGAAAGGCTGTGGTGCGATCCCTAGTTCCTTATGATCAGCGCAAAGGCCCAATCCACACAACGCATCAGGAATCATTTGGTGCCCTTGGTTGCCCAGTCTGTGTTTCCAGCATGGTCCCTGGCGCCTCTTCTTCTCCTGGACCCAGTCTGCCATCTCTCTCTCCATCTGTGGCCAACATCTTTGCTCTGGTAACCGGAGGGTATGCCACTTTCCTGGCAGGAGAGGCCCAGCGCTTGCCACAAAGCCCCTGCTTTTCCGCTTCTTTCCAGTCTGTGGGCCGTTGCCTTGCTTTCCATACTTTGTTTGCAACGGCCTGAAAGACAGACTGGAGGTTGGAAGCCATTCTGCTGTCTCTCTCTGGAGCAGTATACACTGAAGTAGCTTTTGGCCTGCTTTGCAGGGCTGTCGTAACCAAGGAGGATCCACCGCCTGGAGGTTTCCCAAAGCGGTGGGTCGCCCTGGACTACTTCGGCCCCTGTTGAAAGTGGACCCCTCCCCTCCTTGGGCCATTCCTCTCTCTCCCTCCATTGCTGCCGGGTCTTCCCTTGGAGTCAGAGGAGCCCGGCCCAGTTGCCACACTTGGATGCGGAGGGAGGCTTCCCATTCCTCCCTTTGGCTAAAGACCAGGCCGAAAGGGTTTCTGCATTAGGTCACCAAGAGGAAGCGGAACAAGGGAACAAGGCTTCTTAAAAAGGAGGAGGAGGAGGAGGAAGAGGTGAACAAGGGAGGACTGATGTCATCCTTTCTGTGCAAAGGCCTCTTGTCACACCTTTGAGGCCAAAAAGGGAGGCTGCCTTCGCAGGGAGGCCTGCTGGACTGGGTCCACACTGGAGAAATAACCCGCTTTCGTTGCCTTGGCTCAAGGCTATGGGATTCTGGGAGTGGAGTTTGTTGTGGGCCCAGAGCGGAGCAGAGCCGAAGGAAGGAAGGGAACTCCCAGAATCCCATAGCCTTGAGCCAGACAACAAGTTAAAGCGGCGCCAGACCGGGTTATTCCTCCAGCCTCGGAGGAGGAGGAGGAGGAGGAGGTCTCACTCTCTCAGCCCAGGACTCTCTCTCTGGGTCTCCCTCTGGGGGCGTGGCCTGGGCCTATGGAGGCGGGGCCCCGTGACGTCAGAGTCTCATGAATGAACCGGCGACCAGAGCTTTCTTCCTGCCAGTCCCAGTCTTCTTCGCCTTCCCTTCTTGCGGGAGAGCAGAGCATCCCCTCCGCCGGCGCAGGCAGGGCCATGGCCAGCCCCGGCAGCCCCCGGCTCCTGCTCCATCTGGCCCTCCTGCTCCACGCCGCCCTCCAGGGAGCCCGGGCCGAGGAAGGTGAGCAGCAGCCAAGGGACTCCCCCGACCTCTGCCCCGGAGGAGCAGCCAGCCAGGGGGCTTCGGGGAAGGGAGCTTCTCTGGGCAGCAAGGGCTCCTGGGGCGGAGGGAGGTCTGGGGGGGTCCGGCTGGCAATGCCACTTTCCAAGTGAGCCCCCCCCCCCCGATGCCCCTTGGCAGCCCCTGAATGCCAGCCCGAGCAAGCCCCCCTTCCGGCTTCTTTGGCTCTTAACTCCAAAGCCAAGGCTGATTCAGAGTGGAGTCCAGAGCCCTTCCTTCCTTCCTTCCTTCCTTCCTTCCTTCCTTCTCCCGGGAACAATGCAGGAGCCTTGGAGGCAGAGAGAGAGAGAGAGAGAGAGAGGGAAGGGGGCTCCTGGGCATGTGCCCTTTCCTCTCCGGGGGAACCAGAGGGGCCTTGCCCTGAGCCTGGAGGAGTCCAGCCAGCTGAGACTCCTGGGTCAGCCCCAAGACCCTGCCCTCGGGCTCTGGAGAAGCAGGGGGCCCTTGGAGCCCAAGTGGCAGAAGGGCGAGGCGGGCAGGTGGCCTTTGGCAGAGCGGGGCCCCTTCCTTCCTTCCTCTCTCTCCAGGCCCAGAGAGCTCCTGCTGAGGCTCCCAGGGCCAAGAGAAGGAGCCCGTCCTCCCTCCTCCTCCTCCTCCTCCTCCTCTTGGCTGCTCTGGTCCCTCTCTGACCCTTGGCTGGGCCTCCCTGAGCCCCTTCTGCTGACTGAGGAGCCCAAGGAGCCAAGCGGCCGGGCGGCGAAGTCTTGCCAACCCTGAGGTCTGCCTGGAGGCTGGGGCTTGGTCCAGAGCCCCCTCCGTGCCAAAGCCTCCCTTGCTTGGCCTCTTCTTCCTCCGTTTCCCGCTTGCAAGGAGACTGAGGAGGCCCTTTGGAGGCCCGGGAAGCAGGGCGGCCCAGGCCGAAAGGCAGCCCTCCTTTCATGACCACCACCAGCATTCGGCCCTTGACAAAGCCATCCCGAAAGACCGGTCCAAAGCTGCCCTTCAGGTCCCAGAGATGGAGAGGACGCGGTGAGGTTAGGACCCCAGGGGTGGGTTCTGGCCATGGAGGCGGCGCATGGCTGGATGTGGGGGGGGGGGGCTGAAGAGGCATCGGCCTCCAAAGCCAAGGAGCCTCCCCCAAAGGCCCCTCTCCCTGGCTTTGGGCAGCGCTCTCTGAGGGGACTTCGGCATTTGCCTTTCCCTCAGAGCAGCTTCCCAGCCAGGTTTCGGCTGGAGGACCAGAAATCGCCAACCTGCCTCTTGGTCACTAGTTGCAGAACGGTTGGTGATCCCAGTCTGGAGCTGGATGTCTTGCCAATGGAGCTGCCTTTCCCCGTTGGCTTCCCCATGGCTTCTGGGTCTGTGGAAGAAGGCAGTTCTCCCAAGGCTTTCATGGCCGGCAGCCATCGTTTTCTGGGGGGTTTTCGGGGGGCTCTGTGGGCATCTTCTAGAGGAGTTTCTTCCTGACGTTTTGCCAGCATCTCTGAAGATGCCAGATGCCACAGATGTCAGGAAGAAACTCCTCTAGAAGATGCCCACAGAGCCCCAATGATGGCCAGCTTGCCCACGCCTAGAGAAGGGTTGGCGTTTTCTGGGCTTAAATCCTGAGACCTCTCACCTCTTCCCTTCTTTTCAAAGTGAGTCCAAGGAAGGGCTTGGCTTGAGTTGGGCAAATGGGGTCACTGACTGTAAAGCACCCAAACACTTGTCTTGTGTTCCGACTGTGAGGCTGTGGCTGGATCCCATGCAACCCGTCCTTCGTCCATAGGACCAGTTTGAGGTGAATGGTGGCTCTGGGGCACTGACTGACGGAGAATGGCTCCTCTGCTCAGGATCTGTCCCTGTGTTTCTGCTGAGCTGGCGGCCGGAAGGGGCTCTGGGGAGAGGCATGTGTCTTTGTGCATGGATGCATGGCCAGGCTCCACAGGTTCCCATGCGCTGTTTGCCGTGGGTGCTCACTGAGGCACGGCGCTGGGGCTGGCTTCCTCTCCTCCTCCCAAACCAATCTTTCCATGCGGCTGAAAGAGGCAGAGGCAGAAATCACAGGCTCTGGAGGGAGGAGGGCAGCCTTTAAAATTAACTCTGGAAGCTGGTGGGAAAGGAAACTGGTTCCAGATGCTGCTTGCAAGTATTTGAAGTGGAGGATCCAGAGAAGCCTCAGAGGCCAGGCAGCTAACAGGGACCCTCTTTTTGAGAGCGGGGGGCCATTGGGGGCAAGGGCCCCTCCTGAGACAGAGAGGCAGTGGGGCCTAGCTGTTGGAGCTTCAACTCCCATCAGCCCCAGCCAAGGGTGAGGCACAGCTGGGGACTCAGTCCCTCAGGGACTTTCCAAGGAGTAGCTGTCTTAGTCCCTTGCAGGATAAAAGGGAAGAAGTAAGAGGGAAGGAAAAGAGAGAGAAGGAAGGAAGGAAGCAGGGAAGGTAGGTAGGTTGGTGGCAGGACCTTTAAGACTAACTGGTTTCTATTTTCACATCAGCTTTTGTGGATATAGGCCCACTTCCTCAGATGCACTACAGAGTAGTAATAAATACTCAGGTAGAAAAGCATATTTGCCCAGTTGTGGGCATGAAATAGGATCCAGAAGGATGCCAATTGTGACCCCGGCCCTTACATCTCTGGTGGTCAGTTAGTTTTGATGGGAAGTCAAGATGAATTCGATTTTTATAAACGAAATAGACCTGGTGACTCTGTTTAGGTAAAGCCTCTTCATTCTAGTCCTCTTTTTCAAATGAGAATGATAATTTTTAAAATCCCAAATTGATTTGGCAGTTTGCGGAGGGACGAAGTGATGGGAAAAGAATGCAATATACCCAAATCTAATCTGCAGGGTTTTTGGTTCTGGGTTAGGGCTGAACGGTCCTGGCACAGCCCTCCTCCCAGCATCCTTTTCCAGCTGAAGCAGAGTTGCCCTTCAGCTCGGCTCTGGAGCCCTTGAGACCCAGGTTCAGGAGCGGTGCTTGCCCTGTGAACCCCCCGGCATGGCAGCCCTTGCAGCGACGCACACCCATCTTTTGACGCCAGCCGCTTGGCGGCCCCAAGGTGGGCGCAGCCATGCGAGATCCCCACCTGCGCCCAGGAACTCCTCACCCGCGGGACAGAAACAGAGGCACTTCCAGAAGAGAGGAGCATCGCAAGTGCCGACACGTTGCCCGGCAGTGGCACCGGGGCAGGCGGGGAATCTTGATCTTAAATTGCTGTTGTCACCCGAGAGGGGATTTCCAAGGGAGCCCAAAAAGGATCACACAAGCGCACACCCGCTGTGCCTCCCTTGGAAGGAGAACTTGAGTAAAAGTATTTTTGGGAGGGGGAGGGATATGACACAGTTGTGCCCCAAAGAACACCAAGCCTCCTCATATGACACACACAGGTTTGGCACGATCTTCGGTGCCCCCCTCCCCCCCCCCAAAGGTCTCCCTGGCGCTGGATGATGATGCCTCATTTATTCACCTCTCTTTCCAGGCCGCTCCCATTCCTTGGGGCAGGATGCAAGCATTTTTAAATGACACACATCAAGATAAGGCTGAGCAAAACCAGAATCCAAGCACCCTTTTTTGTCTCTTAAAAGCAGGGCTCTCTCTTGCTGCCAGAGCTGAGGCCAAATAACAACAGTAAAAATGAGTTTTATGGCACTTCCAGAGATGTTCTGGCTTTGAATTTGCAGAATGAATGTGTGGGGGCATTTCTGTGGGGAGGAGGGCTGCAAATGCCTTTCGGTTTCCCCATCTCTGGGATCAGCCCTTCAAAGCCACAGCCAAGGCCCTGCTTTGAGCCAGAAAAGCCCTTTCAGGTGGGAGCTCAGGCCTGTCCTAAGAGTCGGGGGGGGGGGGGAGGCAGCGGCTGGTTCATTGGTCCCTCTGGGGCAAGAGGACAACAGGACCCCCTTTTTGTGGGGTGTCAGAGGCCATTTTGGAGCCCTCCAGACTTTGCCTGGAGAGCATTTTTAGCTTCTGGCTTCTTCTTGTTCTGTGGCTTCAGGTTGACTCTGACTCTGCCAGGCTTTTCTGAGCAGGATTCATCCAGAGGGGCTTTGCCATTGCTGTCCTCTGGGGCCGAGAGAGTATGACTTGCCCAAGGTTAGCCACAACTCACCTGGGATTTGAACCCTGGTCCCCTGGAGCCTGAGTCTCAAGCCATTGCTCCACGCTGCCCCTCGTTGTGTCTGTTTTAATAGGGTTGCTTGTTTGGTGGGTTTTCCCCCCTCTTGTTAGTAAGTTTTAGCTGTTGTTTGCTTTACTCTCTGTTGTAATCCTGAGTTATGCAAAAGCAGGGTAAAAATTAAATGGCTGCAAAGAGGCAAACCTTTCCTGGTTGGGTCCCTCTCTGGAGCATCCCTGGTCCAGGTCTTTAGGGCAGAAGGGCCTGGGAGGGATGCCCTCCCCAAGGAAGAAAGCTCCTCTTCCCCGCCATGGCAAACGAAATCCTGTTCTCCAACTGGGCTGGTTCATGGAGGGCATCTTGTGCCCTGGATCTTGGGGCTTGGGGTGGGCACCTGGCCTGGGCTGAGTTGGGCCTCTCCCTTTCTCTCGGGTGACCTTTGCCCTTCCATGGAGGGCCCCCACCCTCTTCCCAAACACTAGACTCTGCTTTACAGCCGGTTGTTCAGCGCCTTCTCCTCGCCCACAGGGAAAAAATCTATCCGGTTCAGCAAAGAGCAAACTTGACTGCCAGATAAGAACAAGACAGCTGGACTTCCGATGTTTTCTTTGCCATTTTGCTGACAAAGGACCCCAGTGAGGGCGGGGGGTGCCAGGGGCCTATGATAGGAAAGGCTCTCAGAGGAGAGCCTTCTTGGGCTTCAGCAATGCCTGCTGCCCAGAGGAGGATGCCAGCGGTCAAGAAGACCATTGCCGTTGTGGATGGGTGCCCTGCTTGGCGCTTCTGCTAGAGACGCAAGTGCCCCCCACCATGTCTCCCTTGGGAAGGAAGGAAGCAGGGCAGACATCCATGCAGAGACCCTCCTCTGGGCCATTGCTTAAGGCTCATGCAAGCCTCCCTGCAGGGCTTTCTTTGGGAACCAGAGGCAGATGAAGAAGACGCTTCTCTCTCTATCTCTATCTCTCCCCAAAAAGCTAAGGCAAACCCTGCTAAGGCCGGCTTTAGTGGATTTAGGGGGCAGTGTGGAAATATCCAAAGCATTGCACAAGGAAGGGATGGGAGGGGGCCCAAAGGCCTTTATCTCACCTTGCAGGTAGCTGTCATTTTCCACTCTTGTGAGAAAAAGCTTACACAATTTAGCAGGAATTTACAGCCTTTTTAAAAAATGTACTTTGCAATAAGATATCAAAGAAGAAGAAATACTGACATGTTGTGCTTTTACAGGTGTCTCTGTGTATTGTGAGGGAGGGGACACAGAGAGGCACCCCGGCCCACCTTCTCCTTGCGCCCACCGATTGCCCCAAGGAATCTGTGCCCCCTGCCTCCCACTTTGCCCTCTTAGGCGGGCAGGGGTCTTGCTTTCCTGGCAGCGAAGGTGCTCCAGCGACACTTGCAGTGTTCCCCTTCTTGCTCCCTCCTTCTAGCCAATTCTTAGGAGCCACTTTTGATGAAATGGTTGCCTGCATTCAGCACAGAGGGAGGGAGATTTTAACACTAGGGGTCACTTTAAAAAACAGTGTCTCTGAGCATGTGCAGAGCTGTTCCCTACTGTGACTGAGCGTCTGGCTTTTGGCATGTCTTCAAAACCACTGGGAGCATCTCTGCACCTTGAGCATTTGGGGAAGCAAAAAGGATTTCATTTTGTTGCTCTGTGTTGCCTTTACTCCCCAATGACTTAGTGGCCACAGTTGTCTCCCCCACACAGACGCTTTCGTCCCTGCGTGGCAGTGCCAAGGCCAATGCCTCCTCCTTTCTCTTTGTTCCTTTCCTGCAGTTGTCCTGCTCGACTTTGCCCAGGCGCAGGGGGACCTCGGCTGGCTCAACTATCCCTTCGGCAAAGGAGTAAGTCCAGATTCTTCAGCACTGACTCACTCCTGGCTCAGCCAAAGCGGCAAGGCACACCGGCAATGGCCCCAAACGCCCAGATATCTCAGGGAATGGTTCCTGACCTGCCTTGCCCCAGAACTAAGAACCACCCAGTTGCCCTGGGCTTGGGAAGTGAAAGACTTCATGTAGATCAGAGCCAAATGGGGCAGGGGCTTGCTGCTTTTGCTTTTTAGTAGGGCAGCAGTAAAAAAAAATACCCAAACAAATATCCAAACTGTTTTGTATGGAGTTGTTAGTGGGACTGGGTAAAGCTGCCCCGATGACATTGACTGCTGGAAAGTTGCCTTGCTAACTGAATCAAGCCTCCATGTGCAGAGGCAGTGGGTCTTGGGGGACAGACTGCAGAGAAGACTATAGAGTCTTCAGGACCTAGTTTGTAGGTTTCCAAGGACCTCTGCCTAGCCAAAATTGAAAACACCTTGATAGATAAGACAGACCTCCTCCTTCTAAGACATATCTGCTGGAAAGCTATAGGAAAGAGTAAACAGCCACTGCTATGCTTTCTTGTTAAAACCTGCTTTAGCTAAGATCCAAGCATTTCCAGTGGCAGTGAGTTCCACAGCTTAGTTGTGCAGTTGGATGATGATGATGACTATGACTTTTCTGTCCCTTGTACCAGTGGGATCTTCTCCAGAACGTCATGAACGAGTCCCTCATCTACATCTACTCCGTCTGCAATGTCATGGAGGGGGACCAGGACAACTGGTTGAGGACGAACTGGATCTACCGCAGCGAAGCCCAGCGCATCTTCATCGAGCTCAAGTTCACCGTCCGAGATTGCAACAGCTTTCCCAGCGGGACCGGCACCTGCAAGGAGACCTTCAACCTCTTCTATGCCGAGTCGGACGTGGATTACGGCATCAATTTCCAGAAGCGCCAGTTCCGCAAGATTGACACCATTGCTCCAGATGAGATCACAGTGCGCGAGGACTTTGACACCCGCAACGTCAAGATCAACCTGGAGGTGCGCTCTGTGGGGCCACTCACCCGCAAGGGCTTCTACCTGGCCTTCCAGGACATTGGTGCCTGCGTGGCCCTCCTCTCCGTCCGCATCTACTACAAGAAGTGCCCAGGAGCCGTCCGCAACATGGCGACCTTCCCCGAGACCATTGCGGGGGCCGATTCGCAGGCCTTGGCCAAGGTGCCGGGGACCTGCGTGCGAGATGCCGTGGCCAGCGAGGACCCGCTCCTGCACTGCAACTCCGACGGGGAATGGCTGGTGCCCATCGGGGAATGCCTTTGCCGGGAGGGGTACCAGAAGGACGGCGACAGCTGCAGAGGTAACGCGGCTTTCGGGTCATTTTCCTTTTGTGCCGATAAATTCCTAGCAAGACCGTGGAGGACATGAAATCTAGGATTAATGTTCCCCCGGCTCTTCAGAGGCCCCTGGTCCTTCCAGAAAGGGTTTGGGGCAGCCCTCTGACATTTTCTGGAGGGAGCTCTTGCTGTAGCTTTTCTCTCAAAAGTCCCCTTTTGCCTTATGAGAGGCAAATAGGAAACCAGACGGCCAGTGGTCCAAAGGGACCCATTTCCCAGCTGCCCCTATCTATATGAGATTTGGTATTTGGCGAGGAGGGTGGTCTCTCCTGAGTTGCTCCGATTCTGGGGTCAAGTGGGACCCATGGTGGGTGGAAGGAAGGAATATGGTCTAAGGAACAGAAGGTTGGCATGAGTGTGGCTGGCATGCCTGGCACTCCTTGTCCAAATGGTCTGTCCCCCTCCCTGCACTCCCTCAGCCCTTGGAGCAAAATTTCCCAGCTCTGGGAGGGTGTTTCTTATGGCCAGGCAGGCTTCCTTGCCAGACAAAGGGCCAGGGAAGGAAGCAGCAAAGGAAATGGCTCCTCGGTTGCCTCCCCTTCTCTGTGCTTGGCTTGGCCTTTCACTCTCTGTGTGGCTGCAGAAAGCTCTTGCCAGTCTCAGTAGGGGATGTTTGGGATGCCTTTGCAGGTCAGTAGTAACCCCAGGAGCCTCATGCTGGGACTCCTCATGATTCCCTGTGCTCCTGGCTGGTGATGCCATAGTGGTCCCGGCTCTGGGATGCCATGGCCAAGTTCAAGACCCTCGGATCGGGGGGCAGAGAGGTCTTGAGGGCTGTGGGTGCCTGGTAGAATCCACTTTGGCATCTTTGGAGGACAGATTCTTATTTGCTATTGCCATCATTGTGAGTCTGGAGGTGCATGGAAGCAATATAGTCCCCCACTCCAATTAGGAGAGAATTGGCGTATGGGGAACCAAGGAGAGGTGAGAGGGGCAAGGTCTGTCTCTCGCTTTGCCCCTGGCTCACCCCCCCTTTTGCCTTTTGGGAGGAGAGAAAGGTCAGGGAGGGGGGCTTTGCCTTAGGAATGTGCCTGGCTTTGCAAAAGAAGGAGATAAGGGCCCTCCAAGGTTCTGGTGCAAGCCTCCCACCCCCAGCTCCCCCTCTCTTCCTCTGCCATTTTTGGCTCACCTGACCGAGTCCTTTATCAGACTCTGCTCCTGCTGCCACCAGCCATTTGTGTTATCTTGTGCCATCAGGGGCCAGACGGGGAGCAGAAATATGGGCATTATTTTGAGAAAAGGCAGAAACATTTTGGGAGGGAGAGAGCAGATCTCTCTTTCTGCTGCATTGGAGAGAGGAACATGCTTCCCGCCTCTTGGCCAAGGATGGGCAAATCCTTTGTGGGGGCCCTGTTCTGGTGCAGTCCGAGCCCCACAGTGTCCGTCCCTGCCCAGGGCATGACCCTATGGGCCTGCTCTGAAGGTGGTTGGAGTCTTTGCTTTCCACCTGCGTTGAAAGAGGGACCTGCCTGGGAAAGGTTGGCTGTCCCCCTCCTGACCCCTTTGGGCTCCCTTCCCATGGATCTCATCTTTCCGCTCCCTCCTTGCCTTTCCCTAAGACCCCCATGCTATCTGTCAGCCCTCCCCGCTCTGCCCCTTTGGCTGGGTTAGAAACAGGCCAAGATGACACAATCTGGAGCTTCTCCGGTGGTTCTGGGAAAATGTGGTGTTTGTCCACAGACTGGGCACCCGAGCATCTCCTTTGCTGTCTCCCTGCGGGACCCTCAGGAAAGCCCTCTCCACAGACACTGGTCCTCTGTCCTGCCTGAATGGAGGCATTGTGTCCAAGGAAAGGAGGCAGGCAGGCAGGCAGGGAGGGACTCCATGTGTCCGTGAGGCTGGCGTGGGGACCCTGCTGGCGCATAATCCCCCTCATTAAACCAGAAAGGCAGAGGCTGGGGCAGGCTGACAGGTCCCTTTGTCCCCCCTTCGCCTCTCCCTCCCAACTGTCTCCAGAGCTGGAATTGGGGTTTCTCCAAGGGGTTCCTCTGCTCCCCAGAAGCCTCCGTGTCCTTTCTGTGGTCTCTCCTCCAAAGGCTGAGAATGAGCCTCAGCATCCCATTCCTGGAAAATCCCATTTATTAGGCCAACACCTTTTGGTGCTAAAAGTGTACTTTTGGGTTTCACATGCAATTTCCATTGTGCGCACACCTTTGGGTTACAGGTGCAAATCTCCGCTCCCTGATGCATCCTGTGTGTAACTCAAGCTAGCAGAATTTGGTGTTTCCTAAAGCAATATTGTTCACCTGAAAAACTCTGAAAAACTGGCTTCTCTAGTCAGTGTGCCAGGAGTGTGTGAGGAATGTCAGACAAAACATCTTTCCTGTCTCTTCCTGCCTTTCTGTGCCCCTCTCCCAAAAATATGTGCCCAGCCCAGAGGTTCCTGCTGGGCTTGTAGTTTGTGCTCTAGGAAGCTGGGATCCATCTTTTCAGGGCTAAGTCGCACAACCAATGAGTAAGTTGCTGCCAGCAAGAGATCATGGCAAAACTGTCTGTCCCCTTGCCATTCTTGAGGAGCATCCCTGCCCCAGAGGCTCCCATGGGGCTTGCTGTGGGCTGCTCAGGGCACTTCCCAGGGCACTGGCCAGAAGCTGCCTTTCCAATGAGCCAAAGCAACCATTGAGAGGGGGAAAGTGCCAAATGTCCATGTGCATGTGCAGTTGGCGTCGTCAGCGTCTGTTGTCCCAGCCCTTGCCCTGTGCCACTCTCCTCTGGTCTCAGTCCGTTTAGTCGGAGGCCGCCGCTTCCTCTAGCAAAGGAGGGGGTGGGGAAAGGAATGTGCCCTTTTGTGTCAAGATATGCTGACCTTCCATCCCTTTGGCCTCTGAGAGAAGGGAGGCCTATAGGCAGGAAACAAAGACAGTTTATCTCCAGGAATAAACACAGATATTATTGGCGTCCTGTGCACAGTTTCCCTCCGCTGCCGGCCTCCTTTTTACCTCCTGCTTGCCCCCCCAGCGGGCCCTTCTTCTTACCCACTTTGGGCATTGGCAGGAAAGGTGCCAAGCAGGATGCAATTCACTTGGAAGCTCCCTCTCAGGTTCCCCTCCTCTCAGACACAATCCCTGAAAAGATTTCCTTGTCCCATTCCAGGACCGATTGGCATACAGCCCAAGGCACTGGCTAGTAGCCAGGTGGCATAGTGGCCAGAGGAGAATTCTTTAAGTCAGAGTCCAGAGCAGCATCAGGATGTGGGAGACTTGGCATTGCCACTGCCATCCAGGCACCCTAAGTTTCTTCTTTTGGAAGCTGAATGTAGGAACCGAATGTAGCCGCCCCTTCCATCCAGTTTTAAAAAACATACATTTAGGAATATTGTGTTCAGTTCTGTTTTACTTTAATCTGGTGAGAACTGCCTCCCGGCTGCTTTGCCCAACGGCCTCCTGCATACTTGCCTCTGCAATTGCATCCCCCAGTTCTGGGCAAGAGGAAAGGCGCTGGCAAGTTTCTAAGCTCTTGGCAGCTTTTTGAGAAAAGGAATCTCTACCTGGATGGCACTGTCTTGTGGGCAGAAGAAAAGCCCTTGGCGGAGAAAGACCTCAGTGGGGTTTTGGGGTGGATTGCCCAAACGGGAGCCAGAGGCCCCTAGGAACCTCTTCCTCTGCGGATCCCGCAAGGAAGTGACAGGATCCAAGGGGACTTTGCAGAGCAAAGCTGGTTCCTGTGGAAGAATGTACTCATCCAGGAAACGAACATGAATGGCTGGCTGAAGCCCAGGCAAAGGCAGGAAGGCATTTCCCCTCCAGAAACCCCCTCCTTACCCCATACATTTGTGTGGGAACGTGGATGGCACCCGCGAAGTCAGCACTGACACTGGAGCTGAGGTGGGCTGGTCCACGCTCATTTCCCCTTGGAGTTACATAGTTCTAGGGAGACTAAATCTCTTCCTTTTATCTGCTTCTTTTGCAGCCTGTTCACCCGGGTTCTTTAAAGAGGACGTCTCCAACAGGGCCTGCTCAAAGTGCCCCTCGCACACGCTGCCCTCCTCCGAAGGCTCCACTTCATGCCCTTGTGAGGAAGGCTACTTCCGGGCCCCACAGGACCCCGTTTCCATGCCTTGCACCCGTAAGTAGGACTCCTGTCATCCAGGGAGGGACAAAGGGGTTTCAAGGCCATTCCCCTGCTGCTCCAGTGCCCTCATTCTACTTAGCAAGTGTCACCAAACTGAGCAGCTCACTGTGTCTCTACTTTTGTGGAAACCAAGTGTCCCTTGACCCACAAAGGGAAGAACAGGAGAGGGAGGGCACAGATCTGAGGGTGGTTGCTAAGTCTGATGGCATTGACATCTGATCCTCCATGTATGGACGTAGCTTGCTAGCGTTTAGGGGGTAGCAAGCTGGCAGTTGTGGGTAGAAAGTAAAGGCAGGAGATGGAGGGAATGCAAAGGCTGGGGTCAGGGTTAGGAGGCAGGAAGGGCAGTGCAGAAAGAGAGACCCAGGAATGGAAGCCAGGAGTGCTCAAGCCAGGCTCTTGAGCAGATGGTTTCTCCAGTAATGAGGATGTCCCCCCTTCTCTGCTCCACAGGCCCTCCTTCTGCTCCCCACAACGTCATGGCCATTGGTTTGGGGGCCAAGGTGCGTCTCCACTGGCTTCCCCCCCCTCAACACCGGCGGCCGCACGGATCTCACCTACAGGGTATCCTGCGAGCAGTGCTGGCCGGACCTGGGAGACTGCCGCCCCTGTGATCCTGGCCTCCGCTACTCTGAGGACCCCCAGGACTTCACCAGCACCTCCCTGACGGTCAGCGACCTGGAGCCCCACGTTAACTACACCTTCACCGTAGAGGCCCAGAATGGCGTCTCCTCCTTCAGCTCCCAACGCAGCTATGGCAGAACCAGCATCAGCGTCAACCAGACAGGTCAGGGACGCGGCATCAGAGCCAGGGAAGGCGACCCTAGGGCTGGGGATAGACTGCTAAAGGGGTCAATTCAGCTGGTGTTTCATGCCCTGCCTGAGACCCCTGAGAGTCCATCTCTGGACTGGCCAGGCTCAGCCTGTCTTGATCCAGCAGAGCTGCCCTCATGGGCAACACGACAGCGCCAACAGTGCGGTCCTCTTCCTTGGTTTCTGGGCACGTTGGTCTTTAAAAAGCAAACAAGCCAGTGGGGGCATGAAATACAGGGGCAAGTGTATGGTGTTCTTATTTATTAATACCTTGCAGTGTTTCTGGCCCATCCTGCAGCAGTAGATCTTGGGACAGGATGAAGTCAATAAAAGGGTCTTGCAAACTGATGGCCTTTTGGTGGAGGGATATTCTCCCCCTCTGGTAATAATCTCTTTAATGCAGTAAACATTCAAAGAACTAAGACACCTACTTGCTAATAAGACCAAGCTTTTGAGTCTGCAATCCTTTACCGGAGGTGACCAGGCAGAGGCCATGAAATTTCTAGACTGGGGGCAACCCACAGCATGCTGATCTCACTCAGCCCCTTTCTCTTCTTCCCTGTTCAGAGCCCCCCCGAGTGACCTCTGTGACCATGGATAGCCGCACGGCCACCAGCCTGACCTTGTCCTGGACCGTCCCTCCCCGGCAGCAGAGTCACGTGTGGAAATACCAGGTCACTTACAAGAAAAAGGTACCTGTCCTCCCTTAGCTCCCCAGGGCCCCTGCCAGCCTTCCCTCTCTTGCTGGCATTTCTCAGAGGAAGCCCAGCTCTCTGGGTTTACGTGGCATGTTTCCCTTTGGCTTTGGCAGAAGGAGGAGCACAGCTACTCGGTGGTGCGCTGCAGCGAGAATTCTGTGACACTGGCGAAGCTCACCCCTCAGACCAAGTACTTGGTCAGTGTCCAGGCACTGACCCAGGAGGGCCAAGGGGCCTACAGCGTGGAGCATGAGTTCGAGACGCTTGCCGAACGTGAGTCTGGAGGCGGGGAAGCTCCGATGGTTTGCGTGGAAACAGAGGAAGGGGATGGCAGTCTTTCTGGAGAACGACACGTTCCCTAACCAAAGTTTCCTCTCCGTTTCTTCTGCAGGCGCTGATGGCACAAACAGTGCAGCCGTTCTTGGGGGTGCCATTGCCGGAGTCATGTTCATGGTTTTCATGGTGGCAGCAATTGTCTTCTTCGTTCGCCGAAGGTCTGTGTTTTATTTTTAAGACTATCTCAAACGGGAGAGGGTCCATAGTTTTAAGAAAGCAGAAAGCTGGAGGAGGCTTTGTTCTCCATGACGTCTGTCACCCTAGAACCTCTAGTCTAACAGGCTTTGCAGGTTTCTAAACAATCCCAGAGCCTTTTGTCCAGAGGCAAAAGTGGGATGAGTATGCATTCTCCCAAAGCGTCTTCCGTTTTCTGTCTCTGACCTCCTTTCCAAAATTTCCCAAATGAAGAGCTGGCCTTTTTTGATAGAGTTGCCTCTGCTGAGAGAGAGAACAGGAGGAATGGCGGAGGAGGAGGTTCAGTCCATGATCCCTGAAGCCTTAGGCTTTGGAAACATCCATTATAAACAAAAAAGGATGCTTTGGTTGCCATCAAAAGTTAGAGCTGGAGGGAAACAAGGCTCCTTTATGCTGCGGTGCCTTCTCCATTTGTAAATCTTTGTTTTAAAGCAGAGAGTTTGCACCTTTTCACTTGCGTGTGCGCAGACACATTACTAATAGACAGAATGTGCCAAAACCGGCAAAGGCAGGGCCATATAAAGGGACCTTCCAAAACACGGGAGGCTATCTGACCATATTCGTTCAGGATCAGTAGAATAAATTGGTTGGGTGCCTACAGAGCCTTGGTATCCTGACATTTCAAGAACTCAGATGTTTAAAAGACTCTGATAATGGCGCTTCCCTTCTTCCGTGGGAGGAGGCAGCATGGCAGGAACGTGGCACCTCTCAATCCGTCTCTCCTTGCTGTTTAGGAAGAAGCACTCAAGGGCTCGGCAGATGCCAGAAGATGTTTACTTCTCCAAATCTGGTAAGTTATGATGACCATTGGCCAGATCAGTGCATTTGGCACAGCTTGACCCAGTGGCCAGTTCAATAAATGGGCAGACAGAGAAGTGAGGAGGAGAGCATTGAGTCAGTTTGTCTTTGCAAACTACCTCTTTCCACTTCTGCTCCCCTGACCTTGTGGCCTTTCAACTCGCAGACCAACTCAAGCCACTGAAAACCTATGTGGACCCTCATACCTACGAAGACCCCAACCAGGCTGTGCTGAAGTTCACAACCGAGATCCAGCCTTCGCACATTTCCCGGCAGAAGGTGATCGGGGCAGGTAAGACACTTGCTGGCAACCCCACACCTTGTGATCGGCCGCAGGGACATATTGCGACCGAGAAAGGAATCGCAAAAGCTGCCTTCATCTGGCCCATTCTGGTGGGTCTTTGGAAAGGTCCTTCCAGCTCTCCTGCTTTTCTCCTCCCAGGTGAGTTTGGCGAAGTCTACAAAGGGACTCTGAAAAATGGCAAGAAGGAAATCCCGGTGGCCATCAAGACCTTGAAATCCGGCTACACGGAGAAGCAGCGCATTGACTTCCTGAGCGAGGCGAGCATCATGGGCCAGTTTTGCCACCACAACATTATCCGCTTGGAGGGAGTCATCTCCAAATGTAAGCAGCTTTTGTTGGAACAGGAGGGCTTTGGCGGCGACCTTTGGCTTCTGGCTCTTTGTCTGCTGGAACAGTCCTGAAAAGCAATGAGATCCACTGGGGTTCAAAGGACTTTTCTCCTTCCTTTTCCAGATAAGCCCTTCATGATCATCACAGAATACATGGAGAATGGGGCCCTGGACAAATTCCTCCGGGTGAGAGTGCTGCTGCTGCTGCTGCTGCTTCTTGTTGTACAGACAGTGAGGGTGTGGAAAGAGGGTCCATCTCTCAGTGGATCATCTCTTCCAAACTCCCAGAGTATCCTGACAGTTGCCTGCCTGTGTTGACCCTGGGATCCCTTTGGGAAGAGGACAGTACCCTTATTCTCCTGCCCAGAAAGTGCCTCCTAATGCTTGGTTGGCTTCTTCGTAATGCCACTTTCCCTTCTTGCCAGGAAAAGGACGGGGAGTTCTGCGTCATCCAGCTGGTGGGCATGCTGAGGGGCATTGCCTCGGGCATGAAGTACTTGGCCAGCATGAACTATGTCCACCGAGACCTGGCTGCCCGCAACATCCTGGTGGACAGCCAGCTGGTCTGCAAAGTCTCTGACTTTGGCCTCTCCCGTGTCTTGGAGGACGATCCCGACGCCACTTACACCACCAGCGTAAGCAATGCCTGGCTGCTGCCCTTACATCCTAGATTAGGGTTGTGTCCCTGCATCACCAGCAGAGTTGCCCAAAGAGCGAGGAAGAGCCATGTTTGCCATCAGTTTTTCATGGAGGGAGCAATTACCATCCTGAATGAATTTGACCCAAGATTGCACTATTAGAAGCTGACCTATATAGAGTCAAGCCATTGGCCCATCTAGCCCATTATGCCAACTCTGACTGGCAGGAGCTGCCTGGAGCTTTAGGAAGGATCCTTTCCCTGCAGGTTCTGTAGACCTCCAGCATTGCTTGGTAGTCTCCCATCCGAGTATTAAAAAGCCTAAAACAGCTTAGCTTTCAAAATTGGACAGGATTAAGGACATTCAGAGGAAGATGGTGGGTTGGTCTCATAGAAATAATAACGGAAGAAGAGGGAGAGGTCTAGGATACTTTGGCCTAAGAAGTCGAAGGAACACCTGGCTAACATCTGGTCAGAGGTGATCAGTAAAACAATCAGTAAAATACACACATCCTCCAATCAAAGTCAATCTGGTTGAGAGTCCTGGACTGAGGAATAAATAGCTGACGGGAGGACAGAGCGGAAGGAATATTTCCTCTCACGGCGGGTGGCTGAAATCTCTCTCCTGGGAACAGAAGGATCTAATCACGGAGATCTCTCACTTGCTTCCCTATCAGGCAGGTCATTGCCTTAAAGGGGAAACATATTGGAGAGTCTGGGAAGTTGGAGGGCTTTTTCTCCCTCAAGGCTGGAACCAGAGGCCCTGATGTTGTGGGTCATTTTGCCCCTTGCAGGGTGGGAAGATCCCCATCCGATGGACAGCCCCCGAAGCCATCTCTCACCGGAAGTTCACTTCAGCCAGCGACGTCTGGAGCTATGGGATCGTCATGTGGGAGGTCATGTCCTACGGCGAGCGGCCGTACTGGGAGCTCTCCAACCATGAGGTGGGTCCTTCATCGTGGCAGAGTGCCATGCCCCTGCCTGCCTGCCTCTTCAGTAGTCTCCTTGGTTTGCTTCTTCAGTAGTGCTTTTGGGGCTGGGATGAGGGGCAGGCGGCAACCCTTCCTTGGCTTCCTCGCTGTTGCTCAGCCTTCTGCTCCTTCTCTTCCTGAGCAGGTGATGAAAGCCATCAATGAAGGCTACAGGCTGCCTGCGCCTTTGGACTGCCCTTCGGCCATCTACCAGCTGATGATGCGCTGCTGGCAGCAGGAGAGAAGCCACCGGCCCAAATTCAACGACATTGTCAGCATCTTGGACAAGCTCATCCGCGCCCCAGAGTCGCTCAAGACTTTGGCTGAGTTTGACCCCCGGTAAGTGCGGCTCTCCCTTCTGCTCTCCATTCTCTAGCAGAAATCTTGCATCCTTCCTATAGCTTGGGAAGCATTGTTTGTGCTTCTTTCCTTTCCTCTCCCACTTCCTTTGAGACAGATACATGCAAGAGGAGGTCCAGGACTAAGCTTCCCAACAACAGTTCCTCCAGAGTCCTCTGCAAGCCCCTGTCCTCCCTGCCCCCAGAAAAGACCTAACTCTAAGGAGTGGGGGTCCCTTTTTTGTCTCTGAAGGGTCTCCATCCGGCTGCCCAGCACCAGCGGCTCAGAGGGCATCCCTTTCCGGACGGTGGGCGAGTGGCTGGAGTCCATCAAAATGCACCAGTACACTGAGCACTTCCTCTCCGCTGGGTACAATGCCATTGAGAAGGTGGTGCAGATGACCAACGAGTGAGTCTGGCTTCGTGGGCAGAGATGCCCACAGGGCAAATGGACAGCCTTTCTTGCTCTGCTCTCTTCGTTTCTTCTTTTGCTTTTCAAGCATTTGTTCCCCAGGTGTAGCTGGAGCATGGCCTTTCATTTTGAAAGGACTCTTGGTTGGATGCGAACATTGCGGTTGTTGTTGTGGTGGTGGTGGTGGTGGTGGCAGCTCAAAGCCAACCCTACCATTGGGAAGTTATTTCAGAGGAGGTTTGCCTTCTTCTGAGGAGGATAGTGTGTTAACCAGTGGGGTTTTATGGCCAAGTGGGGATTTGAACCCTGATCTCCAGATTCAAAGTCCAACACTCAAAACCCCACGCTGGCTAATGTCCATGCTGTGGACTTTAGGCCACTTGATAATCTGTGGCAAAATAAGGAGAATGTACATCATCCAAACTGGGCACATCTTCCATTTTAATCTGCTCCAGAAGATCCTAATGTTGTTTTAAAATATAAATGCAACCCAGGAAATTGCCTTCTGCTTCAGTGTGACTCAGTTTCCAGTTTGCATATCTTCATGTATAAATGCATGCCCTGATTGTATGCATATGGCAGACTCACAAGTGGCTGTGCTTGGAGCCTCCTCCTTCCGTCCCCAGGGCTTTGTGGGGCTCCTGCCAGAAACGTCAGGAGAAGGAGAGCCAAGCACAGACCCCCTGGTTTAGCCATTTTAGGGGGCTGCAGATCCCAGGGGTGGCCCATGAAAAGCTAAGGGCTGCCTTAGATCCCTTACCTCTTTTCCTGCGGCAGCAGCGGTCTCTTTCCGTATGATACTTCCATAGGAAAGATGGAGAGACCAAACTTGGAGGAAGGAGGCTGTTGGGGAGAGATGTATCCCACCCTCTGCACTCTTTAACAGCCACAGCACTGTCCACCAATTTCATCAATAATAATGATAATAATGATAACCAAACCTTCCTTTTCTCCCCATTTCCAGGGACATCAAGAGGATTGGCGTCCGCCTCCCTGGACACCAGAAGCGCATTGCCTACAGCCTCCTGGGGCTGAAGGAACAGGCCAGCACCATTGGCATCCCAATCTGAAGTGGATGTCGCCTGCCTTTCGTTGGGAGCTGCGTTGCCTGTTCTTGCGACTCAGTGGCCAAGCCAAGGAGCCTTTGGCAAATGTATTTCCTGGTACATACTTGAAATGGAGACTCCACATGTCCTTTCTCTGGCCAATGATGCTAATGGGCGACAAGGCATTAGATGCCTGCCTCCTCCATACTTCCTCATCAGGGCCCTGTATTTATTGCTGGGCCTCTGTTTTTGCACACTGAAAGCACTGCCTTTTGGTATCAGAAGTCTCCCGGATGAGTCCTGGGAAGATGCCTCACTCTCTGGCTGTGCCTAACCAAGGAAAACTTCCAAAAGCCGCATTTCATCCCACCAGCGCTGGAGCCTGCGCATACTGTTTGTCTCATGCTCCTCCCTGCCTTGCATTTCACTTGCTCCGTCTGCAGACCCCACAAGGCCGGGCAGAGCAGCACAGGGCCCTTGGTTCATGTGCAAATGCACATGCGCTTTGCTGGGAAGGCGGCTAGTCCAATGATCTGCTTATTTCCGCGTTCGGGAACTTGGAGCAAATGTTACAAAGCTGTTTTTATAGGTGCCTTCAAGTCTTTTGCCTTGGAATAGAGAATGGAGGCAGAATACCTGGAAACTGGTTAGGACTTTGCAGATTTTGGAGGATGGAAATTGTGGTCTTTGTTTGCAGGGTTTTTTATTCAGGAACGGAAGGCCTTTCCTTTCACCTTCCCATTGTTTAAGAAGCCAAACATGATGGTTATCGAGAACGAGGCCTTGCACAGACTGTGGCATTTTTTGAGTTTCAGCTTTGAAGTGGTTTTGTCAAGATGACCAAAAGAGACTCTGCATTGAGTCACTCTCTTGCTGCCTCCCCTGTTATTTATTCCTCTTTTCCAACTGTCGCTCTTCATTCCTCTCATGCATTTGTTCTCTTTTCATATTATTACGTTCCTTGTTTTGTTTCTAATTTATTTTATTTTTTTATATTTATTGATTTCAAAAACTGACTCGTTGCTGGCAAGGATAATCCTGCACAATTTAAACCAAGATAAGTTTACTTGTATGGATGGATATTCTCTAGCTTGAATAAAAATGTTTTTATTCTTTATTATTGTGTAAGCTTATGTTGTTGGGAATAGAATCATAGAATCGTAGAGTTGGAAGAGACCACAAGGGCCCTGATCCAGTCCAACCCCCTTCTTCTGCCATGCAGGAAATCCAAATCAAAGCATCCCTGACAGATGGCCATCCAGCCTCTGTTTAAAGACCTCCAAGGAAGGAGGCTCTATCACCCTCCGAGGAAGGAGTGCATTCCACTGTCGAACAGCCCTTACTCTCAGGAAGGTCCTCCTAATGTTCAGGTGGAATCTCTTTTCCTGGAGCTTGCATCCGTTGTTCCGGGTCCTGTTCTCTGGAGCAGCAGAAAACAAGCTTGCTCCCTCTTCAATATGACATCCCTTCAAATATTTAAACAGGGCGATCATATCACCTCTTAACCTTCTTTTCTCCAGGCTAAACATCCCCAGCTCCCTAAGTCCTTCCTCATAAGACATGGCTTCCAGACCCTTCACCATTTTAGTCGCCCTTCTTTGGACACATGGCTCCAGTTTCTCAATGGAATAAAATGGGATGAGTCCAGGTCATGGCCAAGTCTTGCCTTGGCTGCTTCTGGTCCGGAGATAAAGTGGGATTTAATACTGGATGCAAAACCGGTTGCAGAACAGCAAGAGTTTTAGGCCAGTCGCAAGACAAGGGCTTCTGCATAAATAGCTTCTACATAAAGGCACAATTAATGCTATAGGACTTGTACCTCAAAGACCTTATGGGCCACTCCATTCGCATGTCGCAGTCTTGCTCTTTTACAGTGCTCCATTCTTGTAAGTCAACAGACCTCTAAGGAGCAATCGTTCCAGTTTTTAAAGGCTTCCCATCCGAGCTCCTCTGCCATTATACTGTTCTTATGGGCAGTTTCTGGGCACTTAAATCAATTGAAACAGCTTTGCCCGGCCTGTTATGTTGCTAGCCTTCGTTGTGTTAGTGCGACAACAGGGTTTTCCTTGGCAGGACTTGTGGGGAGACGGTCAAGGTTTAGGATAGATGTCCAGATTCAGAAATAGCATTTGAAACAGTCTTTCCCACGACTGCAATATTTCAGGGTGAGGGAAAGGAGGAAACCAAACGTTCCTTGCAAAAGAAGATAAACTCCTGCGCTCTACAAACTAGTAAGGCTGGCATCTTCTCCCTCCTTCCCCTCCTTCCTTCCTTGCTGCCTTTTTGCAAGAGATGAGGGAAGTCTCCAGTGTCTTCTGTCATCTTGCCATCCTTGGAGATATTGGTGGCACCTCCTTCTTTGGAGGTCTTTAAATAGAGGCTCAATGGCCATCTGTCACAGGGGAAGCTTTGCTTGTGAGTTCCTGCATGGATGGACCGGGTGGTCCTTGTGGTCCCTTCCAACTCTGTGATCTCACTGCAATACAGAAACGCAACGTGGGCTGCAAGCGCAGCATGTTCTGCCTGCGACACTCTGTGCGGTGCCTGCGAATCGTGTTACAAGAGCGAATGCATGCCAACACCTGCCTGCAAAAGGTTGCAAAATGACTTTGATGTTTTAATTTCGCAGTGAACGCCAGCCCCAGGAGGGAAATAGATGGCAACCCTGATAAAGAAAGATGTGGATGCATCTCAAAAAGCCAAGCTACAAATTAGTTCCAAATCCCTCTGTGGAACAGAGCTTGGCACCAAAGGAAACCATGCCAAGCAGGGCCGCTCTCTGCCAAGGAGAAGCAAGCCTGTGCTTGGACTTGGCTCGGAGGAGGATGCCAAGGTCCCAATTATTTAGCAGGTTGGTGCCGTTTCACTTGGAGGGAACTGGACAATCCTGGGGTCCAGGGAATGGAAGCCATGCTTGCAAACCACTCCAAGTGCTTTGGGTCTGGGAGGCAAAGCACCTCTGGAGCGTTTCCACACAGGCTTCCAAAAAGCAGGTGCCATTGGCCATTGCAAGTCCTGCAACCAAGAACTAAGGGACAGAGCAAGCTATTTTGGCACAAGGAGGGAGCTTATTATGGCAGCAGGAAGGAAACGGAGAGAGGAGTCCCAATAAAGATCACACCTTTGCCCCAGTCAAAGCGGGTTTTATTGGGTCAAGGTGTTCTGCCAAGGGCAAGTCGTATTGTTTTCTTCTTTGCCTCAATATTCCAACATGCAGCAGCTCTTAAAACAAGATGGGGAACTTCATGTAGCTTATTCTACCCCTTTCCCTGCCCTCCTCCTCCTCCTCCTTTGCCCAAGAAGGAGGACAAACTTCCCGCAATGGCAAATTCTTTTTTAAAAGGTTGCGGCAAACTCTCAGCCGTTTCAGGACCTGATCCTTGCTTCCCAACCCCACTTTGCTAAGTTTTTCCTTGCAGTTCAGGCAGATGTGGATGTAGCCTCAACATGCGATGGTTTCATCCTGGCATCCTTAATTGATGAAACGAAGGATTTCTGCAGATGCAGAGGTGGAAATGCTGGGCTCAACAGGGACCTAGGAAGGGAACTGGCTTCTGCAGGTACCCTAAGGAAAGCGGTCCTACTTTTAAAAGCAAGGCTTTGTGGGTGGGGGGTCTAAGGTCGAGCAAACCCTGTAGACCTGGTCAGGAAGGACTTCTGCTTGGTCAGCTTGTTTTGGCAATTACGGTTTGACTTTTTATTGCTCCTCAGGAAGCCATTGCATTTCACATCCAGCTTCAAAGGCATCAGGAACAGTGCCAAGATGGAGTGAACGGTTTGTGCCCATAAGTTCCCAAGGCTGGACCTGGGAGGGACAGACGGGTCTCCACTGGATGGCAAAGGTTTCCTTTTGGGGGAGTTAAATACTTTAAAAATGTTTTTAAGCTGTGGATGGTAACTTTAATCCATGGATAAAGGATCTGTGCAACACTTTGTGTTCCCCGGCAGCCAGACAAATGAGGAGTCCAGCCACTCACAGGAGACCCAGGCAGGCAATTCCAAAAGCATCCCTGGAAAGAGGACCAGTCCTCCGGGAAGCCCTCCTGCTTCAGGAAGGTGAGAGCCCTGCCTTCTCCATCATTCCTGGCTGCAGAGGTTTAGTTTAACTACGATGTCCAAGAGCCGCTGATGATGAACTAAACAAGCCATTAATTTGTTTTAACAGGGACACAGAAGTCACTCTGCTGGATTAGAACCAAGGTGGCCTCTTTGGACCTGCATCTCATCCGCACAGCAACCGGCTGGATGCTGTAAAGGTCACCCGCAATGGACCCTAGCCATTGCGGACCTTCGGGCCCCGCTGGACCTGGAGATGCCCACCGGCCACAATGGCCCAGGGCTGCCAGCAGAGATCTCAATACTGCTGGATCCCAACATGGGTCTTAAAGAGTAAGTAGATTAATACATAATGTTCTCTTCTGAACAACAGGCATCAGTTCGATGCTCATTTTCTGAAACCTACCAGTTTATCTGGACTTGCTGTGTAAAGGAGGAGAATGTGCTGATGCAAACCCCTCCATCCATGACTGCATCCAGATTTCGGAGGAAGAGTAAAAGAATATCAGTGGGGAACTTGGTTGAAATCGGTGGTTCAATTCACCCCTTTTCTCTTGAGTTTCTTGACTTAAATATACATTGTATGGGTCCCCTTGGTTTGTCCTGAGTGGGCTGCCAATAAATCCACGCAGGTGAAGCCCAAGTGCTTCTACTCCAAAAGAGAAAAGCTGTGCGATGCGTAACATTGCACACCTCCCTTGTCAATGTGCCCCGTCTTGCCTTTCTGCTCTGAATGCTTCAGCCTTCCCTTGCCCCAATGGGGGTCTGTGATGCCCACAATGGCTCCCGTGAGAAGCCCCCCATGAACCCACAGAAGCGGGCTGGTGCCGTCCGCTGCTGACCGCCTTGGCCTGGGAAGGGCCTTGACAAAATGCCCGGAGGCCCTTCCGAATCTGCGCATATTCCCAGAGCAAAACTGTCAGGAGCCAAGACAAATATTTGGGTTGAAATGTACAAGGCTGCCGAAGCCTCCCTCGGGGCTTGCACCCAGGCTAAAAATAATAAGCTCTCAGCTTCGCCGGATCTGTTTGGCTTGGTTCCTCCTGGGATAATAAGCCAGACGGTGGCTGCCATTATTCTCGGGGTGAGCTTTGGACGCCTCAGCCAAGCCCCAGCCATTGCCTGGCAGAAGGAGGGAAGGAGGGCAGTCTGGGCATCTGGGGCAAAGGAAAAGGGAGAGAGGGAGACTGCGTTCCAGGTTCAGCCAGAGAAGCCATGGCCATGGATCTGCAAGCGCTGAGCAGGACGGTCTCTCCTTCATAGGGCCGCCATGGTCAAAGTGGACTTAAAGGCAGTTAGCAACAAACTGGGTATTAATATCACTTCATATCTCTTCAATGGCAGAAGACTCCCAAGGCATTTTGTGCCATTCTTGCTCCAGGGCATCCACCTGGAGTTGCTGCTCTATCCAGGCAGAGATACCTGTGTGTCTGTCGCACATGCGCAACCTGTGATCCCACAGTTCTTGGCCATGTTGACTCTCACATGCACCCAACACTCCTCCTCCTTGAGACCAGAGGAAGCGCCTTTTACACAGACGGACCTCCATTTAAACCCAGGCCTCCAAAGGCTAGGCTGGGGAAGGTTCCTGCCGGGGAAGACAAAGCTGAGCTCGGGAGACCAACAGTTCTCATGCATTTGGCCTGCTGCCCTCTATAAACTTGCATTTATTGAGCAACATCTCGATGGCTTTAGAAAATACTTTTTCAGTGTTTAATATTCCTGGCTTTTCCTGTGCCAGTGGTTTGTGTGGAGAAGCAGCATAGCAGCTTTCATGACAAAATGATAGATAGAAGACAGGCGTGCGAATTCTACCATCTGCAAATGAAAACCGATGCCATTGCAAAGTTTGGGCAAACCTTCTTGCGGAGACAAATGGCTGGGAAAGCCATTTGAGAAGCCAGTTTCAGGGCTGCTAGCTTTGAGGATCTGCACAATTTGGCTCCTGCAACAGCCTTCAGCTGCATGGCTGACAACCGTTGGGTCTCCCTTGGGGCTTTGAAAAGGGACACAGAGAGCAACACTGACATTTTAACTATCTGCTTTTCTTTTGTTGAGAAAGATGCCTGTCACAGTTTGTCAACTTCCAGCCTTTTGCTGAGGTTATTTTTGAGAATGGAGCTGGGAACCCTGCAACGTTTCCTTCCTTGAAAAAGGGAAGGGAAGAGACTGGGTGACCCCCATGGGTCACTTGGCACAACAGGGGCCTTGGAGAGCAGTGACCCTTCAAAGCGGAGCTTGGGAACAAGGACTCCGCATGGGAAGACATTCGGCTGCAAAGGGGCCAGGCGCTCTTGCCGTGGGGCAAAGCCTTCTTGGAGAGGAGGAAAGTGGGGGGAGTGAATGGACTAAATTGGGGGCCAAGGAGTGACATTGCTCTCTCTGGCTGGCAAGGGTCAGCCGGGCAGAACAGCAGCTCAACCAGCCCCAGGAGCCTGAAGCAATAAAGATGCAAAGCCCCTGGAGCCACACAGATCCATTTGTGGTTTATCTCTAGCAAATCCTGGTCACAGCTTTTGGAAACTGCACCACATTTCCTGGTTTTCAAGCATCAAACCCAGTGCCTGAAGCCCACACTTTGCGCCCGGGAAGAACATGCTAAGTCCCCAGCATCTGTCCAGGTAAGGCAGCTGGACGCAATGTCTGCCAGGAGGCCCTCCAGGGTTTCAGGCCGAAGGGCAGCAGAGTCAATCAGGAAGATCAGCGCTTTATGGTCCGTATGTTCCATATGTGACACAGATGTCATGCCATTTCCTTTGCTCCTTCCGGAAACTAGACACAGCCAATGCAGGCCAGCGGGCTCCCTTCTGCAATCCTGGCAAGGAGGCAACTCAGGGGTACTATAGGCCCATGGGGCAGTGGTTTGAGCATTGGACCATTGGACCATGACTCCAGAGACCAGGGTTTGAAGTCTGGGTGACTTTGGGCAAGTGACACTCTCCCACTCCCAGAAGATGGCAATGGCGACCCCCCTCCAAAGAAACCTGCCAAGGAAACCCCAGGAATGGTTCATCTTAGGGTTGCTCTCCATCGGAAGTGACAACAACAAAGTCTTGGAGGAGGAGGCCGGCGCTGCCTTTTGCAGAGGTTGTGCCAACTGCAGAAATGGTGCCAGGGAGATCAGAGCTGGCTTCTGTTTTCTGTGGGAAACAAAGGATGACTAGGAGAAGCGTGTCTTATGAATTGCCAGGAGGGGCCTGGAGACTTCCTGGATACCATCCTGGCTTTTGCCTAGCCCCATGCGCTGACCCCATGGCAGCCCCACGGCCAGCGCCCTTCTGGCTGAGTCATGTTTACTCTTGGGGAAATGAGGCCCAGCCCAGAATGCCATCTCCTCCGGGAGCAATGTTTGTTTGCAAGGTGCTTCTAGCAACCAGGCGTAAAAAGGCTAGGCTGGCATGTATGTTGCGCTCACGCATAATGAATATAATGAATGGCAATGATAAGAGCACCACCTTTAAAAAAGGAAAGAGGAGACAGGTGGGGCTGGGAGTGGGGCCCTGATTTAATGTCTGGTGAACTTATTAATGGCATTTAAAGGCATAGTGGTTTGAGTGCTGGACTACGACTCTGGAGATCAGGGTTCGATTCCCAGCTCAGCCTTGGAAACCCACTGGGAGACCTTGGGCAAGAAGTCACACTCTCTCAGCCACAGGAGAAGGCAGTGGGAAATCTCCTCTGAAGAAACCATGCCAAGAAAACCCCATGATAGGGTTGCCTTAGGGTTGCCATCAGTCGGAATGGACTTGAAGGTTCACAACAACAACAACAACAGTGTTGCTCTAGTTTCTTCTTGGCATCTACAAAGGGGCTGTAACATGAACATAGACCCCCTTTTGATAAAAAGAAAAGACAACAGCCGACAAGTGACTGCAAAGGGAAGGAATCCTGGTGCATTTCCAAGTCTGAGAAGTTGGATGGAAAGGCCTCGCAAAGCCCACCTCCATAGTCCTCCCTGGCAAAGCTGCCAAGCCAAGGCTGAGGCCTGGAGACAGGCATTGCCAGCTGAAACACAGAGGGCTAGGCTTCGGGTTCGGGTTCAGGCGCCTGGCAGCACGGCTCCCCTCCTCCTCCTCAACTTGGCCCCTCTCCATGCGCCTGTGACTCATCTCCAAGGCTTGCGCTCCCGGGGGCTGGCGCCTTGGTGCTTTGCAATGCGCTCCTTTTCCCTTCTCTGGCTCTTCATTCCTCTGGGGACACAGACCCAAACTCAATGATCCAGTACCTTTTTCTTCTCACCAAACAGGCAAAGGCAGGGCAGATGCAGCCAACAAAGCAGCCGTGAAACAGATTCCCCTTCCTCCACCAAGACACACTGGACATGAGCGCATGAAAGAAAGGTGGACTTTAGGGCTGGAGGGAAGGAGCCCTTCTTATCCCCTGTTATGTTCACAGCACAGACCCAGCATAGTGTCCATAGCATTGAACGGTGACTCTGGAGACCCGGGTTCAAATGTCCATCCATCCATGGAAAGCCATTGGGGACCATCTTGGGAGAGCCACTCTCTCTCAGCCTCAGAGGAAGGCAAAGGCAAGCCCTCTTTCGTCTGGACAAACCTTGCGGAGAAAACCAAGTGATGGGGCCACACTAAATCAGGAATGACTTGAAGGCACATGAGAGCAACAATCCGATGATGTAGCTATGCTTCTTGGTATGCAAACTCTGTTTATTTTATGAAACTGGGTATATTGATAGGAGGGCAAAAGGGCACTAAACAGTTCCCAATCTTTCTTAAAATTATTCCTAGATTCCTTTTCAATCAACATTGTCAATTGATCCATTTCGGGAAGTTTAGGGGTCTTCTTCATCAGCCAGTCTCTTTGTTTTGGAACAGGAGCTTCTTTCCATTACCTTGCAAGTAATTACAAACCCACGAAGAATGTGCCACTCCTGCAAAAGTGAACAGGAAGATCCCAAAGCCGCTCCTTCCATGGCTGGCGCAAGCGCAGGAGGTGCCAACCCCAGATGGATCACCCACTCAAGGGCCACTCCGGGTTGGGAAGCATTCGCATTGTTCACCCTGCCCTGCCCTGTCTCTGCCAAGGGACCTCTTTGATAAGGAGGGAGGAAGGAAGGAAGGAAGTCTGCGGTGGCACAGCTGGCTCTGCAAACACATGGCGATGCTCTTCTGCCAAGGGAAGCACCCAGCCCACTCCAGGCACACCTTCCGTTGGCAAAAGTCCCAAAGGGCTCTCCGGGATCTGATGGTAAGAAGAGGCATGGTAATGATTAGTCAGGGAGGGCAGTAATCCATGGGAAGATCAAAGACATTCGCACCAGCCCCCCCCCCCCCTTCAAAGTCCATGGGGCAAAGGGAGCTGTTGCTGGAAGGGGCCCATGCCACTGGCTAACCCTGGGCTTCGAGGGGGGAAGGTGGTCCCATTCTCAGTTGCTCCACATGCATCCCTGGGTTTTGGGGACCCATTCCCCCCTTGCCTTGCCTTCTGTGCTCAGCAGGGGGGCTGCCTCTCTTTTGGAGGTCTGGGCTCTTCTCTCCTCCGTTCCTCCTTCAGTCAGTCCTCAGATCAGCTGGTCCTTTGCACTATCTGTCTCCGTAGAAGAACCATTTGTGCTGCTATGGCTTGGGGCTTGCTGTTCCCTCTGGACCTCCTCCAACACTTCTGGGGGTCCCATTAGGACTTTATTACTGGGTCGCTTCTGTCTGCAGAGCCTCCAAACAGGAGAGGTGTCAGTCCATCTGTCCTTCTGGATGTTCCCATTCTCTGGAGTTCTCCTTGGGATCCCTGGCTTTGATTGCTTCTGTGGGTTTTCTCTGGAGGCGTTCTCCCCAGGGCTGGCCTCTCTCCCATTCCTTTGATCTCCCGCTAAGGTTTCCTACCCAAATCAGTCCCTCCGTCTGGGGTTCTCTCTGCTTTCCCTCTCTCTGGGGTCTTGAGGTGGACCCCTCACTCTCTCTAGACTTCCAAGCCGATCTTGAATGGGAAAGTCCCAGGGCAGCAGGGTTCAGATGGACATTGGGGAAAGAGGTCTTTATGGAGCCCTGGTGGCGCAGTGGTTCAATGCCTGTACTGCAGCCATTCACTCAAAACCACAAGGTTGCGAGTTCAAGACCAGCAAAAGGGCCCAAGCTGGACTCAGGCTTGCATCCTTCCGAGGAGGGAGCTAAAATGAGGACCCAGACTGTTGGGGGCTAATTAGCTTACTTGCTAATTAGCTTACTTGCTGTTCACCGCTATGATCTTTGGAATAGCGGTATAATTTGTGTATTGTGTATTTTAATCTGATTGTATTTTAACCTGCTGTGAGCCGCCCTGATCGTAGGAAGGGCGGCATATAATATAATAAAATTTTATTATTATTATTATTATTATAAATAAAACAAATTTATTATTATTATTATTATTATTATTATTATTAGCACCTTGATACTGAGACCGAGGAGGACCAAGGGGAAACATGGCTCTGGTGAAGGGACCCCACCTTGGACTGTTTTCTGCCTGGATCTAGATGGGAAGCTGGGCCTGATCTCCTGGGGTCCGAAGTGGAGCCATCTCTCTCCCCAACAGCAGCTTTAAATGATTATCCCAGGCACAGAGTTTGTCTTTCCCCAGCTTCTCGGGGCTCCAGAGGTTTGGAACATGCTGATCCCGACTTTGGCTCCCAAAGCCATTCCTAATTCGTGACCACAGAAGCAAGGATTAAGAGTCTTTCTGAAGCGCAACCGGAGTCAGGAAGGAAGCCGTCCAGCCGCAAAGGCAAGGAATGTCCGAGGCAGCATTTCTGCATGATGTCCCCTTCTGTCTCCATGGGGCTTGGAGGCCTGTGGGTCCCAGGAGGAGCAACCCTATAATTGGCTGAGTTTGTGGTCTACTAATCCAAACCAGCCTCATCCTCAGATCCAAAGAGGAGTTTCTTTTTACCAACCGGTCCAGAATAGCCGTGCCTTTGAGCCGTCCTGTATCCGAACCACAGCCCAGGATGAATTCTTCAGGGATGAAACAATGCGCGACTGTAATGTGGGGAGAGTTTGTTGCATGCCTAGGGATGAAATTACAGGGCTCTGCATACTTCTGACAGCATCCCGAAAGGCTCCCTTGGCACAGAAGTGGGCTTGGGTTGGGCTCCCTTCCCTCCGGCCGATCCGGGAGGATGCTCCCCGCTTCCCCTTCCTCCGTTTTGGGGCCAGGATCCCTGATCCGCTCCCAAAAGGCTCCAGGAAGGAAGGAAGGGGCCCTGCTTCACAGAGTGGCAGCTCATTGCCTCTGTTTGTTATCATTGTTATCACTTTATTATTGTTACTCCTAAATGGGATTTTATTCTGTATTGTATATTTTACACTTACATTGTAATCCGCCTCAATCCAAACCAGAAAGGCGGGATATAAATAATAATAATAATAATAATAATAATAATAATAATAATAGATTAGATATCTTAAGATTTCTTGACTGCAGTCTCTCTCCTGACCAACGTTTGATCCAAGCTCAAGGCACCGTCTCGCTGTTTCTATTTGCTTGAATCTGTGTAGGATTTCGGTGGCCATGATTTCTGTTTCCTTCATGTCCAAAGTAATAACTGATAAAGCATTTATAAACCTTAGAGCTAGAAAGCATCTATGTATAGTAAGGCTGTATCTGTAAATGTGTGAGAATGGAAGAGTGAGACATAATAATCACTGCTTCTAGAAACGGATAAGGAAGGGAGAATTAATAATAATAATAAAGTTATTTATGTACCGTCTTCCCAAAAAGATCAAAGCGGTTTACAAAATTACATAAAAATGCAAATAAGTAAAACAGCTAAACAAAATATAATATATACAACTAAAATCCCATCCTTCATCCCTTAATTAAAATATAATCATCATTAAACATTAAATACTAAGAATAAGAATATAAAGGCCAGAGGTGCTTTCCTCTCTCTTGCCACGAATGGATGGAGTGCATGGCTTTTGTGCATTATGCGCACCAGGATATCCGGGCTGTTATTCAGTAGAAACCATAGGAAATAGCCATTGCAGTAAATACATAAGGATATAATAAGAGTAAACTAGTACTATCACAGATAATTGAAGGATTAAGGCATGGTTTATGGAATGAAGATAATCATGAGAGCTTACAAAATGTATTGACCCCGTTTATCTAATTGAAGATAACTGTTTGTATGTAATTTGGAAACAAAGGAAAAAATAAACCAATAAAGTTTTATTTTTTTTAAAAACCCCAAAACCAAACTCCAGTTCCCAGAATTCCATAGTCTTGAGCCTAGGCCTGAATGCTTCCTTCCTGCAACACCCCGGAAGCTCCTTATGTTGTGTCACTCTCCCTTTTTCCTATCTCTCCGGCTGACTCTGGGCGCATGCGCAGTACAGTCCCGTGGTCATAATAGAAGAGAACGCGCTCCCTGCGCATGCGCCGTAGCGCGCCAGGCCGCCATTTTCCCTCCTCCTCTCCCTCCGAGGATGGAGTCCGGCGGGGGCCGCCGCGAGAAGCTCCCTCCTCCGCTGCCTCCTCCTCCTCCGTCGAAGGGCAAGGAGGGCTCCGGGAGCAACAGCGCCAGCCGCCTCGAAAAGGCCCGACAGCGCGCGGCCCAGCAAGAGCTCAAGCAGCGGCAGAGGGCCGAGGTGGGCGGGGCTTCCTACGCAGATCGGGAGCCTAGGGCCGGCCACGCTCTCTTCTCGCGAGACTTGGAGAAGCAGGCCTTTGGAAAAGTTACTTTTTACAGCTGCCTTGAGTCCTATAATGCTCTCAAATGGCATCAGCCTTTTAAATGGAACCTTTTTGACTCCAAAGATTTTTTGGGGAGGAAAGTGGAAATGGATAAATAATATAATATTGCAGCTTAAATCAATAGATTAATAAATATATTAATTAAAGCTGCAAGAATATATTTATTAAATATATTTATAAATTGAAGCTGCTTGAATATATCAGTTTATTAAATATATTTATTGTTTGCCTTGTATTTTTTATGTATGTATTTTTATCTTTAATCAAATTTCTATATATATATATATATATATATATATATAAATTCTTGCAGCTTCAATTTATAAATATATTTAATAAATTAATAAATGTATTTTTGCAGGTTCACTAAATAAATATATTTAGTAATTTATTCATATATTCTTGCAATTTCAGTCAATTAATATATTTAATTAATACATTCTTGCAGCTTCAGTTTATACATTTAATAAATTAATAAATATATTCTTGCAGCTTTAATCAATACATTTAATAATTAAATATATTCTTGCAGCTTCCATCAATGTATTAAATAAATTAATAAATGTATTCTTGCGGCTTCAATTAAGAAATATGTTTATTCAATTAATACATATATCTTGACTATATCTTCTCCCGCTTCCTCTCTCGGCGGCTCTGTGTTCAAGGCGCTCTTCTTTGATGCTGAGGGACGGTTTTGCATTCTCCTCCCTTCAACGCCCTTCTTCTCCCTGGTTTCCCACTTAGATCTATGCGCTGAACCGGGTGATGACTGAGCTGGAGCAGCAGCAGTTTGATGCCTTCTGCAAGCAGATGCAGGCTTCTGGCGAGTGAGGAAGAGGAAGAGGAAGAGGTGAGACGCCTGCCCCTCTCCCTCCAGGGACTCTGCAAGCTCAGGGTTCGAATCCCTGCTTGTCGCTGGAAACCAGCCTCACAAGGAGGCAAGGGACATAGCAAGAGCAAGTACGTTTCTGTTCCGCCTGTCAGTGCCCTTCAGCACTCCATGCGCGGTTTCCGATGCGCAAAGGCACACAGCCCTGCCCTGAACAAACCTTGCCAAGGAAAACCCAGGGAAATCAGAGAATGACTCTGTAGCTGTAGATTAGTTATGTTCAAAATGCATGCTTGCAAGTCTTGCCATGGACTTTGCGCTTGCAGAAGGTGCCGTCCAGTGGGTTTCCACGGCTGTGCGGAGATTTGAACCCTGACCTTGCAGAGTCCTTGTCCCAGCGCTCATGCCTTTCTGCCACATTGGCTGCCTCTCCTCCTAAGTATGTTCTAAGTATCTTGCCTGCTTTGCTTCACTGCGGAGGGGGCAGCCATTTTTCAGGGGGAGTGTGCATTCAGCATGCCTCTCCTTTGAAACCTCTCTCTGTCTCTCTTCCAGAGGGGTCCTGTCCTCAGCCTCCGTCTCCCTCCATCCCTGATTTGGTCCGTCATCCTCCATTCATCCCTGCAGAGTTACAAAGTCTGGCGTTCCCCGGAGGGATGTCCTGCTTGGGAGAAGAGGACCACAACCACAATGCGCATCATGCGTCACCGTGGCCTCTGGCCCCGAAGACACACCACTCCAAGGAGACAGACATATGGCTGACGTTTTAACACCGACGCTGTTTTCTGCCCCATAAAGGTGGCACACGGTCTGTGTTTTTGTCTCTGCAGCCGAAGTGGGCAGCGCTTTTAGGGTGAAAGAGACCCTGCCCTGTGCCAGCAGGGCAGTCTTCTGTGTCTTCAGCACCCCATTCCACTTGGAGTGGGGAACAAAAGCCCCTCGAGAAGCCAAGGACGGGCTTCATTGTGGTGCCTGGAAGCGGTTGAAGCGCACTACACAACTGGACAGCCACTGCTGTGGGTCTCACCAGTCTGGGGCAATGGGCTGTGAACGCATGCTCCTTCCAGATGCATGGCTTCAAATGCTATGCCTTCCCAGCAGAGGAGCACTCTATCTTCCTTGAAACCTTGCACTGTTTAATACTAACGACGCCTGGATCAAGCCCCTTTGCAGGCCCTGGATCTGCACTTGCCAACGAACACAGAACCCTCACAGTCCGGACGCTCCGTTGGCTGTGTTCGTTTTCATTTCTTAACAAGCAGCGGTCATGAAATAATACCTTTCTCTATGTTTTTGTTCTGCTTATCGTTCAATAGGGTTCAATAGGGAGGCGCAGGTTGCAACGTGCGTTGCGTCTTCTTACACAAAACGAGAAATAAAATGTTAAGGCAGGCATGAAAACCCTTCCTTGTGGTTGTTGTTTTTTTTGTATTTAGTCGATGGGTGCAACATTTATTTTGTTATTTGTCCTGTCCTATAAATATATTGAGCTTCAGTCAATATATTTAATAAATTAATAAATACATTCTTGCAGCTTCAATCAGTTCCCTTTGACTCCTCTATTGCCCTTAATGGGACTAGAGCATCCATAGGTTTTGGGATCCATGAAGGGCCTCTTCTAATTGGTGAGACTGCAACTCCCATCAGCCTAAGCCAACAATAGCCAGGCAGGGATGCTGGGGACTGCAGTCTCACCAACCCTTTCACTCCTCCCTTGCATTGAATGGGACTTGAGCATTGTGGCTTTTGGGATCCACAGCTATCCTTCAATGTTTTCTGAATAATAATAACAACAACAATAATAAAGCATTCACTTTTTAATTGATAAAAGAGATACAGAAGGGGGGGGTCTAAACTTTTGGAAATGCCAAGCATTGCTGGCCTCAAGGGTTTGGTTTCGAGAAGGGAGTCTCTGGGGAAAGGAGAGAGGAAGAAGGCATCCAGGTGCATTTAGATGCAACCATCATCATCATCATGAGCACCAACACCTGAGTCTCCATGGACTTCGCTTTGGTCAAGTTCTGGCTTAGCAGAACATTCCTAATACAAGGCTGCCATCTAGTGGCGACTCTAGAGCGCTGCAGCCTCTTTGAGGTTACTCCAAAGTCCCTTGGATAGACCTAGAGAGAGAGAGAGAGGCGCAGGGGTCGAGCAAGAAGTCGACCTAAAGAGGAGGAGGGAGGGAGGAGCCTCGAAGGGAGAAGGCGCCCTTTCTGCTACCGCTAGAGGGCGCTCCAGGACAACAGGGAAAGGGGAGGCGCCCTTAACGAGGGCAGGGTTTAGGACTACAATTCCCATCATCCCCAACCGACTCACGTGCCCATGGCCCTGGAGCGCCCGTTATATGTGGTTGTTGTGTTCTTTGTGTGTGTGTGTGTGTGTGTGTGTATACATATGTGTGTGTGTGTAATTTATATCATTAATATTAATATTATTAATACAAATTATATAAAATTTTATTTTATATAATTATATAAAGATACATAAATACATATACAAATATATATATATATAAATTATAAAAAGATAATTAAAAGATAAAAAAATAAAAGATAAAAATATATAAAAATAAACAAACAAACAAATAAATAATAAAAATAAAAAAAATAAAAAATAGACTATGGGTGTGGCATGGCCCTCCTCTGAGGCTGAGAGAGTGTGACTTTTCAGTGTATAAAATCATATATAACTGTAAAAAATAATAAATAAATAAATAAATAAATAATAAGATAATAAAAGTAAAATAGATAAAAATAAAATAAAAATAAAATAATGAATGAATGAATGATAAATAAGATAATAAATAAAACATAAAATAAAAATAAATAAAACTAGAATGTGAGTTTGGCATGGCCCTCCTCTGAGGCTGAGAGAGTGTGACTTTTCAGTATAGCATCCTGCGAGTGCAGGGACTGAGTTTGGGACTACCATTCCCATCATCCCCAACCAACCCTCATGGCCATGGCCCTGGAGGAGGGCTCAAGCGTTCTGGGGATTTCCAGAAAGGGGCCTCAGGGGGCCAAGGGCACAGACAGCCTGAAGGGAGACATCCCCAACCTCTGCATGGTCTGGGGATGATGGGAACTGTCCTCCAAGACCCCCCCCCCCACATGCTGAGCCTTCTGAGGATGATGATTTAATAAATTAATATATTCCTGCAGCTTCAATCCTTAAATATATTCAATAAATCAATAAATGTTTTCTTGCAGCTCCAGTGGCTCCGTTCCTCTCTCTTGGGAAGGTTCCAGTCGGTGAGGCTGGGGGGCAGCTGCTCCCGTAAAAGAGAGCCCTCAAGGCGCATCCTGTCCCCATGCTGTTTAACATTTACATGAAGCCAGTGGGAGAGATCATCCGGAAGCATGGATGACACCCAGATCTATCTCTCCATGTCTCCGACTGAGACAGTGACTCTCCTCTGGATGCCTGTCTGGGGTCAGTAATGGGTTGGATGAGGGAAAACAGACTCAGATTGAATCCAGAGAAAACAGAGGTACTCCAATCCAGAGAGGGAAATTTGCCTTCCAGTCCTGGACGGGGTGACACTTGCCCTAAAGGCCAAAGTCCGCAGTTTGGGAGTACACACCCATAGAGAGAGAGACATTTTGTCTTGATTCGTGCAGCACAGCAGCTGTATCAGCCCCTCTCCCCAAAGCATCTCTCAGGATTTCCCATGGCTGAGCTAAACCACTAGTTCTGCACCAATGGCAGCTTCACTTCATTTCCATTTCGACATCACTTATCATTTGAAGGATGTTTTGCTCGGAGGAGCTCCCCAGCTTTGCAGACAGAGCTGACAGTGTACTTATTCTCACATTTGGCGCAGCAAACGTAAGGCTGGAGAGTTTGCATGTGACATTCAGAAATCCTAGACAGTCTCCTTGTCCTTCTCACAACTCTTTGGGATTGTCAATCAGAGACACTGACAGGACAACCTGATTTTGGCAGAGCTTTCTGAGAGGCCTCATTTGGCTTTAGTGATACTTGGAAGACAAAGTGATCATTCCAAGTAGATCACTATTAAGATAGTGGGGAACATCACAAAGTTTAAAGGTCTACCAATGTCTACCAAAAACATGTCAGCAGTGGAAAGCCAAGTTCTTGCACAGATTTGCCACAAACACAGAGCAGTCTCTGAGCCCTAAAATGCGCAGAAGGATGTCAGGATGCAACACCTGGAAATGTGGCTTCTGCAGAAAAGCATCCTTTTGGGTAACAAGGATCACAAACTTGATTAAACAAGATTAAGAATTCCAGCTTTCAAAGAGAAGTAGTAAGAAAAACATGCTCTGATGCAGATTAATTCTTCTTCACAGTCTAATAGGAGAGATATCTGTGTCTGGTTTGCTATGTCTTCTTCTGTTATTTTGTAGACTTTGTTAAGGAAGACTTCCACTTTATTTTCACCTAAAGAGCAGATGACATCCAGGAGACAGATGACAGGTTGTTTCTCCAGATCAGCAGCTGCTTTGACAACTTCATCTAGAGACAGTGACATTAGTATGTTTTGCTCCATGTCCAGAAGAAACATTACCTCTTCTAAATGGGACTTAAAAGAAAAGATGGCCCTGGACAGAGGGGCCTATGGGGCGCTGACAGGGGTTGGCCGAGGGCGCACTGCCCATATGCGCCTCACCCCTAGCATGTGACGAAGCCATCAAAATGGCGGTGCCCTGTACAAACGGGGGCCGCCATTTTGACATGACGGACGCTTAGTGTCCGCACGTTGCTCCACCCGCTTTTTGTGGGTTCTTTTTGCCGCATGAGGATGCTGCATGGTTTGTCCTCTGTGGCTTCCTCACATGGCAAAACAAGGCACTGGCAGACAGCCCACCGATGTGAACTAAACAAGAAACTAAGCGGCAATCTTTCATGTCTGGCATTCTAGCAACAACAGAAAACCCAGCCTCTCTGGCTAAGAGCAAAGGAGTGATGAGTGTCAGGCAGGAGAACAATGTGGGGGGAACCTGTCCCCTGGGCATAGTGCTCTTCCTTTCCTCTCACATCTCTTTGCCTATCCTGGGCTGCAACAGGAGATCACCCAAGACAGGAGATCTCTTTTGCTGCATGCAGAGAACTGTCCTCCAGTTTCATAAAAATCTAAGACGACAAAGTGATTCGCACAAAAAACAAGGCGTCCGTCTCTTTTCAGTCTTGCATTTCTAGAGTGATTGACAATTCCATGAGAGAAGATGGCACTAATAATAAGCCAGGAAACGTAATTCAGAATCATCTCCTAGTCTGTAGGTCAACTATTCAAACCCTGTTCACTTTGCAGACACAATGATACAGGCAAACATCTGCAGGGAAAGATGGTCAATGAAGCGTGTGAGCATCTAAATAACAAATGGAAGGAAGGAAAAGAAAGGAAAGCACCTGAAAGAGTCACTGTTTGCTCACAGTGCTGCTGCTACTTCCTCAGGGAGGCTATATATTAATTCATTGGGACACGTATGAATGTAAAATGGCGCAGTGCTGACAGGTGCAAGAGGCAACAATGAGGGTAGAAGAACTGGCTTAAAATAAAATGGTTCAGGGTTAACATTTGTTTACAACTACAGCTGCTTGCTGTGGAAGAGATAATAACTGTCATATGAAACTAACCTCTGCCATCAGCACCATCCAGAAACGCCTACCTGAAGGCAAAACTCTCTCAGAGCGCCCTTCTTTGTTCAGAGTCCGCTGTGGGCATGAAGCATCGCTTGTGCAAGACGCTGCATGGCTGCTGGATGCAGCTTCAGTTGGAAACACATGGGACTCTTCAGGACAACATACAGGCAGGAAAGCAACATCTATAGCTATGTCACGATTGATGCCTGTATCAAAGAAAGTTGCCTTTTGTTACTAGATCAAGTACTGTATTTTCTGGCGTAGAAGACTACTTTTTAATCCAGGAAAATCTTCTCAAAAGTCAGGGGTCGTCTTATAGGGCTGAAACGTCTGAGCCGGACTGGAGAATCTGCGGTCACCGCATATGGTGGGGGGAGCTCAAAAACGGCCATGGCCGCATCCCCTCCGTATGTAGTGACCATATGAAAGCAGCAAGGGAGGTGCTATACAAGTACGGTAGAAGAAAATCTTGGAGACAGGGAGGGAGAGCTGACCAGTCCAAGCAGGCTTTGTATACAACATGTTTTCCTGCTAAGTACTAGCATGTCATAAGCATTGGAATTAAAATTACCAGATTGAAATCAAATCTGATGTTTTCTTCATTTTTATTTGGTGTGTGTTGAAGAGGGGTAGTACTAGTCTTAGACGGCCAGTATATCCCAAACTCTATATTTTAACTGGAAAAGTTGGGGTCGTCTTATACGCCGGAAAATACGGTAACTATTTTGTTGTCTTCATCAAATCTTGTACACAAAGGCAGCTTAAAGCCAAGGACAGGAACACTGTTCATCTGCTAGAGGCCTTTAGCCACAACCCTCCGAAAGTCTTGGGGGCCGGCAGTTGCTTACCAAGAATAGCCACTTGATAGTATTAATTCAGGAGGACAGGCGCTTCCAAAGTCAGCCATTTCCCCTTCTGTGACACACTCTTTGGGTTTCCATCTGGCTGCCTGGAGATTGTATTGTTGCGTAAGGCGTTCTCTGTGTGTGTCATTAAATTTACAAGGAAAGCTTTCTGGGGAAACGCTGCTGTTGTGTTAAGTTGTCTTTTACTGCTTTTTTTTTTTTAACTTTGATGATTTTCTTTACATCCAAATAATTAGAGGAGGGGGGGGGAGAACCACATTATCAGGCTACTACAGCAAATGGATCAGGTAAAAGGCCTTTAATGCAAGTGTGCCCTATTACAGGTTGAGTCTCTCTTATCTGGAATCCCCAAATGCCATATCTTTCAAAATCCAAACCCTTTTTCATGGGTGGCTGAAATAGTGACACTTTTGCTTTCTGATGTTCTCAAAAACAGCATGACTAAAATTACCTTCAGGTTATGTCTATAAGGTATATATGAAAGATAAACGAATGTCATCTTTAGATTTGGGTCCCGTCTCCAAAATGCCTCATTGTGAATATGCAAGTCTTCCAAAATCTGGACTCTGAAAGGTTTCTGGTCCCAAGCATTTCAGAAAAGGGAGACTCAACCTGCCAGAGTTTTATGGACTACACTGATTGAAAAGTCACAATTCAACCATTCATCATTCATTTAAAAGGCCTGACCGGCATTGCAATCTTGATGTTTAGAAACCATTCTGACCCAGTTTGGCTGCTTCATTTTAGCAATGTCAGTATCAAACACCTATTCAATGTGTACAAAGACCGTTTTCTATCGCCAATGAAAAGCCCACAGGTTCTTGGGAACTTCCATGCGACTCGTTTTATGCTTTGAGAGGAGTCAGCATGATCAGGATCATCACCTCAAACGCTAATAAGATGAGAAAACCAGAGGGAAAAGGTACTCCAGAGCTGCAATCTTTCTCTTTGCTCGACCTTTTCTGGTGTCCATCATGTCTTGCTGCTCCACAGATGATAGAGATCTCTGCATAGAGGCTGCTTCTCCAGTTTGCGGATACCTTTTACTTCCTTCCTCAACATGATCATTATGCTCACTGTCTGTCGCAAAGGTCTGTAAAGATGACCCTCTGATGATCTGCAGGAATTGAATCATGACTGATTTAAAAACAAATTAATACAATCCTTGCCAGGCCATTATTTTGCATGAAATAAAGAAAAACATAGCAGGAAAAGCTAAGCAAAATGATGGCTGCAACTCCCTTATTATGAGGAAAGGTTCTCATGTTTTGTGCTGTTGAGCTTGGAAAATGTCAATGTGGCGCATGAAATCAGCATGGGACATAGGCTGCATATAATGAGATTCCCTCCACCTCTTTCAGCTGAAGGTAATAAAGGTGGGAAATTCGCAACTAGTTCTCACAAACGGCAGATGAAGAGCTGTGTTGGCTGTGTCTCGCTTCCGGCAACAAGGGTCCTGACACGCAATGTGAATCCCCCTAAAAACCAGGCAGAGTTCTACTATCTGCTATGTTCCCGAAGGGTGCTAGTTAGTATGCCATCAAATACCAGCTTCAAAGGACACTTGCCCTTCAAATACTGATAGCTGCTTCCAATATCTCTTAACATAGAGAGCTGCATTATGTATGGTGTTCTTTCCCAATGGAAAGGAAACAAACTTGTGTCTACTGTCAAAGGCACAGCTATCTATTGTGCTACGGCTGTGTATGTATTTAAACTATGGGCGATAGAACAAGTAAGCCCCCAAGTTCCTTCCAGTTCTCCATTTCTACTATTGGCAGCCAAGTCAGAAGGAGCTGAACTCATATCAATGATGACTATGATGCCTCAAATTTAAAGTAGGCCTTAAAATAAAAGTAAAACTGGCAGTAAATCAATAAATACTTGGGTGGATTTGTTCAAATATCTCTGGTTGAGACGTGGCAAACAATTCCAGTATGAAGGGCTGCTCTGAAGTCCCATCAATGGCACGCACCCATCGACGGATCCAAAAATCCTCCCTACGATCTGCAAAGACAGGAGAAATGGCGATCAATACTTATGAATGCATACTTTTGAAATTACAGTACCCCCTTTTCTGATACGTTCAGTCCTTCCTACATATTGTACAAGTCCGATAATGTCACTCACAGCAGTGATTGTTGGGTAAGTTATCTAATTCTGACCTAGAAGAGACAGAAAAGCAGGCATCACATTTACAGCAAAATGCCTTTAAATACTCAAAGCCAATCTTTGGATGAAAAACCCACAAACCACTCCTTGCCTGACCTTTCCAACCTTGGCAAATGCATTCACAATTGCCAAAGTACCGATGGCCCCTGACAGCTTACTCCTGAGTTGTACTTGGCCATAAGCCTCTCTCCTCCAGCCATAGACAAGAGCTATGGTTTTAATGATTTCAAACATGATTTCAATCCTGCATATGATGATGAAACATGACATGGAAAAGGAACACAGACACAAGTCTAACCTTGTTATAAAGCGATATTTAACTTCAGGCCACTTCCACTCTGCTTTAACTTTATGTTCAGGGATGATGCTGATCTTACTTGGAGGCTCTTGAACATTCAAACTGATTTCTAGAAAAGAAGGAACTCTGTGAAGAAGCGTATTTTGCTTAGATATTGGCTGCTTTAGTCCTATACAGTAGTCCAATGCGTATGTCTTTATCATGCATTTCTTTAGCCCACACTCAGTTCTTTGGCACAGATTATAAGCCACAGAAATACATACGTGGACCATCAAAACATCCCTGCCTATTCTGGCCCTTCTCTCTCCAACTCTTTTGACACCTGAAACCGTTTGCATTGCTCCTTCTGTGATCGCCAAAGCATAAGGAATTATATTACAGGGAAGAAGGCTGAAACCATCCACTCCTCTGCAAACTGAATAGCTGTGCTTCACTGAAGACATAAACAGGCTAGAAAGGCATTTTCTGCTTTCCCTTCCATAGGTTAAGAAAGTGCCCACCCTCCAGCAAGAGCTACATAAATATTCATGGGCTTCCGGCTAAAAGCTGAGTCCATTTAGGAGTTACGATGGGCTCTCAGGAAGCCAGTATGTATCTATGACAGAATCGAGACTCAGCTGAAGCACCGAATGCATAAACTCACTTCCATATTCAGAGAGATCATGTACCAAGACAGATTACATCTTCCACTGACAATGCTCCCTGGGAAACAGGTGAGCAGATCCACATTCCTCCAGTTAAGCAAGGCGCATTATCTGACCCAATGCTGGTCATGCTCCTTCCTCTTCTTAGGGAGGACTTTCTGAAGCAAGAACCATCCAGTCTGACATTTCCACCTCTTCATGGGCCCCTCTCTCATTAGCGTCCCCTCCCTCCATATTCCTTGCCACCACTCCGTTAGTAAGGGATCCCTCTCAGCACTCATATAATGGTGGAGATTGGTTTTATTAACCTATTGAGAATCTGTCAGTTCAACGTTCCCCAGACCGAGGTGCGTGAACCCACTCTCTCACAGAGACAGTCCTCATTTGGGAGGCTCTTGGACACTGCTGCCGAAAAACTGGTCCTGCCAGAAAAGGAAAACGCAAGGCTGGGGGAACTCAGGAATACTTCATTTTGAGCATGGGAAGGAAAGCTCTTTTCACTACATTACGGTGCTTACTGTTAAGTCTTTCTCACAGTCATACTTTCACTGTTCTGCCCAAAACGGTAAACAGAAGTCTAGTCTTCATACCTGAGATAGAGATTTCAGCGTGCCTTAAAACAGGCCTCACGAACGATCCGCTACAACGAGCTGCAAACCTTCCTTGCCAGTTCAAATACTGCTTTGCCAAACTGCCACCAGACCCTTTGACCTTTCCACATGTTTTGTGTTACAGTCTGGAAGTGAAATGGTTTTCTCTGGCATTGTAGCCACTTGCTGTACACAAAACACTCAACGCTGTGGAGAAGCCAGTCTTTACAAAAGTAAACAAAACAAACTGCAACTTGCTGGTTGCCTGTCTTCACAATTCAGGACTTCATAGAGGCATGTCTTGCAGCTGTCAATCTTATTAAACCTTCATCGGCTTCATTGGTGCAGCAACTTGTAAGCCTTGTCACAGATTCCTGACCTGAGCTCTTGCCTTTGACTAAACCTTTTAAAGCCATTTGGAATCTTGTTTTTAAACCACTGCTATCTTCTCTTGGCGATGTGTGTTTCGGGTCAGAGTCCTGATGGAAGGTGAATGTTTGCCCCAGCCAGCCCAGGTTCACTGCAGAGATGTTCTCCATCCATCTTGCCAATCTGGACCCAGGAAAAGCATTCCCACAAGATGCTGCCACTGCCAGCTATCCCTGCTGGGAGCACTTGACTTTCTGCCCCAGGTACTATTTTGTTCAAGGCTGAAAGGTTTCAAATTCTGTTTAATCAGATCAGAGAACCTTGTTCTCCATGTACTCCTGAGAGGTTTGAAAATTATAAATATGAAATAGCTATGCTAATACTGCCTTTCTTTTTGCTTCTGTAACCTGCTTGCTTCAAGAGAACAGGACAATTAACTCATGGAATGAGTCTACAGCGTAAAGTGCAAATGGGCTACCTGGCCCCCACTCTTTTTTCCTGTGTGTGACTATAGCGAACACACACACATACACACACCTCTCTGCCTCCCTGCGTTATCAGTAGTTTGTCTAACTGCAAAACTATTTGTTAATTAGCATCCGCTTGCAAGGCAATTGTTGAAGAAACTGCTTGTTAGTAACTTCAAAGGGCTCAGCTCATGAACTTTTAAACCTTGCCTTAACAACTTAGTGCCTGATTACCTCATGGCTAGGTAGAAAGTGAAACAGCATAAACCATATTAGGCAGTGGGCTGTTCTTGCTGGGTTTCTGCTTAAAGAAATGTATAAAAATTGTAACACAAACAAGAAAGGCTGCTGCAGCCTTGGAAAACACCTGTTTGGGTGGAGCTGTCAGCCCCGATCGGTCAATAAACTTGTGTTTTTTACTCTGGACCACACAATCGAGCCTCCGACTTTCTTATTTTGGCTGGTCACTCCAAGAACCTTCCCAGAAGGGAAAATCCTTGCTCATATTTTCCCTTACACTCCCACGTGCCTTAAAGATGACACCGACCTGGGTTTGTTTCGGTGCTTCTTTCCATAAAGCTCATCTTGGTGGAGTGTCTGACATCTCTTCTGTGACTCTCTGCAGCCCTTCAGAGCCGCCATTGGCCTCTTGGCTGCTCCTCTGCGCCTGGAGCTTTGGTGGATAGCCTTCTCCAGGAAGAGTTGCAGCGGAGCAATCTTCTTTCTCTTTTATAATAACGGCTTTAGTGGTCTTCCACTAAATGATGCTAATTTGGGGGTTTTGAAAAATAACTGAAGCGCAACTGGTGCTTCTAAGAACAGTAACCCAGACTTATTTTGATGGTCTCCGTGATGCTGTTTGTGTGCAGATGCTCCCCTTCAAACTTCAGGGCCTTCCCAAAATTGAGTATTCACTCTGAAATCACATGTTCTCTATTTCACACAGGTGAACTCCATTCAACTTCATTTGTGTCTTCTCAAGGTTTAGGCGGTAACAGCAATTGGGAAACAAGCAGCAAGTACAAACAATGTCAATTCAATCTCATTGCAGTAGTCACAGAAGAAGATGTGGAAAAGGCAAAGGGCGTAATGCAGGGGTCGGCAACCTGCGGCCCGGCAAGGCCTTGGGACCGGCCCAGTCCTGCCGCCGATTGGCGCCGGAGCCTTTGGCCTATCAGGAAGAGGTGGGCAAGAGGCAGGCAAGGGGGGCAATTGTCTATAGAAGCCTCCAAAACATGCATTTATATGAACATTTTGTAAAAAATCAGTGTGTCCTCCATTTTTATAAAAGTGTCCTCCATTTGAAAATTGTGTCCTACATTTGTCCTGGTTTAAAAATTATTTAATTATTTATTTTTTGGCTTCAGCCCCCCAGTTGTGTGACGGACAGCAACCCGGCCCCCGGCTCAAAAGGGTTGCCTACCCCTGGCGTAATGTGACTATATCTGCATGGAACTTTAAGCAGATGCATTATGGAATTGTAATTCATGGCGGGATACACACCGCCATCTTGTACGTATTGTATACGTACTAGGGTTAGGAAGGGGCGGTGCTTCCACACACCCCTAACCCTAGTACGTTCCAATACGTACAAGATGGCGGCGCCCCTTCCACATGGGCGCCGCCATCTTTACATACTGGACGCATAGCGTCCAAACGTGTCGCGGCGCCTATGACGTCGCGAATGCGCCTGTGGCGCCTTGCGACATCATAGAGGCGCCGCAGAAAGAAGCTCCGAAATGGAGCTTCTTTTTTGCTCCGCACGGGAGTCGTGCGGTTTGGCTGCTGCGGCTCCCACGCGGAGCAAATGGCGCTGGCGGGGGAGCGCCGCAAAGCGGCGGTTTGTATCCCGCCCATATTTCAGATACTCAACCAAATGAAGAGAATCTCCTCATGTGCAAATCTCCGGGAGCTGGCTGTGTTCTAAAAGGGAAACTTGATTTAACAACATACTGTTCCAGGAGCAGCACTGTGCCAATCTTCATGCTGTTATACCACTCGGGGCATAAAGCGTTCCACAGCACCATCGACATCATTCCAGAATGATCAGCCACTTCAAAGTAGGTTTAGCAACACTGGGAAAGAGCAAGCGGGTTTGTTCTTTTAATGTCCAAAGCAGAACTGTCCTTTTCACGCAGCGTATTCCTCCTCCCTCCATTTCACAGAAACTGTATGCAAGATGAAACACAGAACCCAAAGTTACAGCTATTTTGCTTAGCTGGGAGTTTACTAAAGGAACCATTCAAGGAGAACCGGTGGCACAGTGGCAGGTAAATGCCAGTCGGAGGTTGGTAAAATGGGTACCCAGCTTGTGGGAGGCAACTGGCTTACAGATTCTAAACTGCTTAGAGAGTGGTACAGAAAAGCACATGCTTTTGCTATTCAGTACGGATGATGATTTAGGCCTCTGTGTGGCAAATCACATTCAAGGTACAATGGCAAAGTTTAGATCCCCACCAGAGTAAAGGCTCTATGACAGAATTATGGACACCTACCTGATATGGCAGGTCTTCTTTTGTTCCAGGTTTGCCAGAAGACCGTAACCTTGATTTATGCCTAATTCTCACCAGCAAAGGCTTGAAGTCATGTTTCGCCCTCCATCCAGATCATCTCCAGATGAAAGAGAGAAGTCAACCTGGATTCTAGGAAAAGAGAAAAGTACATCATGTCAAAGGATGGTTTTCATAGCTCCCTAGATGTGGTCTGGCACATAAAGGAGTTTCAGATAAGACAGCGGTGGGACAGGACCCCTGGGAGGGGGCACAAGCCTTGTTTATGGGGCGCACCAGACTTGGGGGCCCTGATCCTGTCTTGTCCCAAACGTTTTGATGTGTAAAATTTAGGCATGCATTGGGTTAAATATTGAATTTACTTAAATCAAACTGTTCTAATTTGGTCAACATTATTACTTTGTGAAAGGTATGAATGGAAATGTGTACCCTAAATAAACAAAGCCTTCTTATTCATAGACTACATCTGCATGTCTAGGAGATGTAATGCGGGCTCTGAGGCTAAAAGGCCTGAGTACCACTGCAGCAAGAAGAACCGGTTACAAAACCTGGCCCAAGTTTTGTAAGCAGCCCTATCTGTGTCTATACAGTTGCACTGATGCTGAGTCCAAAAGCACAAATCCCTGGGAAACACATAACAGGGTCCCAAACACACTGCAGAAAGAAGCTGGCTTGAGACTGCTTTAACTGCCCTGGCTCAATGCTTGGGAACTCTGGGAAATGTAGTTTTGTGAGACACTTAGCCTTCTCTGTCAGGGAGGTTTGGTGCCAGAATAAACTACAACTCCCAGAATTCCCAAGCATTGAGCCAGGGCAGTTAAAGTGGTCTCAAACTGGATTGTTTTTGCAGTGTGTTTTGCACCATAGATATTGCTCATGCACTACTCCTTATCACAAAGATCCCCCCAAAACAGCCTCTCAGATCCAAGGTGTGATGAAATAAAGCAGGGTATTGATTTTGCGAGTCCAGCAGAGACATGTCAGAGTTGTCCCCTCTTTCACTCTCATGTCACACTTCCCTTCTGCGGAGACCATCTTGTCCTTGGCTTGTAAAGAAGGCTCTCAAACCAGAATCTCACTGGCATTGCTTGTCTGTAACTACCCTGCCATGACATGGTTTGGTCTCAAGTTTGCAGCTGTGCAGTGAAATCTAAGAGCTGCATTTAGTGACTTTAAGGACAGCCATGAAACAATTAGATATGATCCTAAAGGATAAAGATATACAACTGGGCACTAAAGTGATGGCTGTTCAAGTCATCGTGTGTCAGGCTCCTGCTGGCAGTCTCCTTTCCCAAGAAGAGTCTGGGCTGTAAAAGTACCCACTTTATTGAAAATACGTAGTGCACATACAAGAGAAGTGACTTCTTTGTCAGGAATGAAGATGCCTAGTTACAGATGGGTTATATAGTCCCACTCCCCCAGAAAGCAACAAAGGAAATTAAGTGGATAAGTCTTTATTTGTTTGTTTATTTTTATCTTTTAATCTTTTAATTATCTTTTTATAATATATATATATGTATTTATGTATCTTTATATAATTATATAAAATAAAAATTTATATAATTTTATAATATTAATAATATTAATATTAATGATATAAATTACACACACACACACACACATATGTATATATATATACACACACACACACACACTTGTGTGTCTTCATATTACAGATGGTTCCCTCCTCCTCTTTAGGTCGACTTCTTGCTCGACCCCTGCGCCTCTCTCTCTCTCTCTAGGTCTATCCAAGGGACTTTGGAGTAACCTCAAAGAGGCTGCAGCGCTCTAGAGTCGCCACTAGATGGCAGCCTTGTATTAGGAATGTTCTGCTAAGCCAGAACTTGACCAAAGCGAAGTCCATGGAGACTCAGGTGTTGGTGCTCATGATGATGATGATGGTTGCATCTAAATGCACCTGGATGCCTTCTTCCTCTCTCCTTTCCCCAGAGACTCCCTTCTCGAAACCAAACCCTTGAGGCCAGCAATGCTTGGCATTTCCAAAAGTTTAGACCCCCCCCTTCTGTATCTCTTTTATCAATTAAAAAGTGAATGCTTTATTATTGTTGTTGTTATTATTATTCAGAAAACATTGAAGGATAGCTGTGGATCCCAAAAGCCACAATGCTCAAGTCCCATTCAATGCAAGGGAGGAGTGAAAGGGTTGGTGAGACTGCAGTCCCCAGCATCCCTGCCTGGCTATTGTTGGCTTAGGCTGATGGGAGTTGCAGTCTCACCAATTAGAAGAGGCCCTTCATGGATCCCAAAACCTATGGATGCTCTAGTCCCATTAAGGGCAATAGAGGAGTCAAAGGGAACTGATTGAAGCTGCAAGAATGTATTTATTAATTTATTAAATATATTGACTGAAGCTTAATATATTTATAGGACAGGACAAATAACAAAATAAATGTTGCACCCATCGACTAAATACAAAAAAACAACAACCACAAGGAAGGGTTTTCATGCCTGCCTTAACATTTTATTTCTCGTTTTGTGTAAGAAGACGCAACGCACGTTGCAACCTGCGCCTCCCTATTGAACCCTATTGAACGATAAGCAGAACAAAAACATAGAGAAAGGTATTATTTCATGACCGCTGCTTGTTAAGAAATGAAAACGAACACAGCCAACGGAGCGTCCGGACTGTGAGGGTTGTGTGTTCGTTGCATTGCGGCTGAAAGTCACAAGAAGACGGCTCCGCCTTGACGCCTTCTCCTCCCAAAAGGACTGAGATCATTCATCCCAGCCAACGATGAGGACTGGGGAGGATCCATAGATCTGTCTGGTGCTTGACCCAGGGGATGTATGCTGGCAAAGCGGGCATCGGAACTTGGGTTCCCGAATCAGTGTCCCTCTTCTGCAGATGCTCTCTGAGATTTAGGCAGGTTCCTTTGTGACAAAACTCCTCAGGCAGATGAGCGAAGCAGGCGAAGGTCTACTCTACATGTTACTGTACTGAAAGTCATGAAAGAAAACAAAACAAAGGACTCATGAAGGCATGCCAAGGCTCCAGGCAGCATTTCGTTTCCAACAAAAAAGAGAAGGAGAGAGAAAGTCATAGAGCTGGAAGAGACCCCAAGAAGGGCCCTGATCCAGTCCAACCCCCTTCTTCTGCCATGCGGGAACTCTCCATCAAAGCATGCCCATTGACAGATTAAATACAGTAGTGTTTTTATAGTGTATTGTATTGCATTGTAAGTATTGAGTTTAGTACAGTAGTCTGTAACCCCGCTTCGATCCTTTGGGAGAGGCGGGGAAACACAAATAAATTGTATTATTATTATTATTATTATTATTATTATTATTATTATTATAGATGGCCATCCAGCCTCTGCTTAAAGACAGCCTCCAAGGAGGGAGGCTTCATCACTATCCAAGGGAGTGTGTTCCTCTGTCGAACAGCCCTTACTCCCAGGAAGTTCTTCCTAATGATGAGCTGCAATCTCTTGTCCTGCAGCTTGCATCCATTGCTCCATTGGGTCCTAGTCTCTGGAGCAGCAGAAAACAAGCTTGCTCCCTCCTCAATATGACTTCCCTTTAAGTATTTAAAGAGGGCTATCATCATATCGCCTCTTAACTGTCTCTTCTCCAGGCTAAACATCCCAGCTTAGTCGTCAGGACGGTAACATTTAGGTCCTGGTTGGTTCTACTTGACACCGTTGTAACTGTGACCAAGGATTGTAGGCGGTCTACTTACGGATTTATGGCGGAGAGCCTTGAAGTTTCTTGAAGGCCTCCTCCAGCTTGTCCAGCCGCTCTGCAACTGTTGGAAAAAGGAGATCGGTCTTAATAGATATGCCACACAAGAAGCCAAAGGTGTGCGCAGGGGATCCTTGAATGCGGAGGCAGCTGCTCCAGAAGGCACCAGGCAGTCTGTGACTGTGCTTGTGTGTCTCCGTGTGTGCGGATGTGTTAACTTAGGTGTATATTTACACACATGACTACAAGATATGTATGTGTGCTATATGTATCCCCATGAGTAAGCACAGATGTGAAATGTGGACCAAACAAGGTAATGGTTACATGGATTTGTAACTGGTTGACCAGCCGAAGCCAAAGGGTGCTCACTAATGGCTCCTCTTCTTCATCCTGGAGAGAAGTGACCAGTGGGGTGTCCAGTGGGCCTCTGTCCTGGGCCCAGGCGGTTTAATAATAATAATAATAATAATAATAATAATAATAATATTTATTTGTATCCCACCCCTCTGAGAATAATTGGGGCGGCTAACAAGTTAAAAATACAAAACATATGAAATCCCTGGTACCCTCCCCTCCTTAAAAAAGTATTAAATCCAATGCAATATTTAAAAAACAGAACAACAAACAACAACAAAACAAACAAACAAGTTAAAAACTGACCAGAAGGTCAACAACATCATACCAACAAGCAACCAGTGGGAGCAGCAGTATCTTTCCCAGACATTTTTCTAAGGCCGGGTTCTCTATTCTGGGAAGGCCTGCCGGAAGAGAGCCGTCTTAATAGCCTTTTTACAGCTGTCTAAGGATGTAAGTAGACGGATCTCATCCGGCAGGCCGTTCCACATCTTATCAGTGACTTCAATGACAAAATTGGGGGCAGACTTATCATATTTGCACATGACAACAAACTAGGAGGAATAACTAATACAGTGGACCCTTGTTATACGCTGGGGTTTGGTTCCAAGATCCCCCGTGTATAACAAAATCTGTGTATGCTCAAGTCCCATTAAATATAATCACAGAGCAAAATGGTGTCCCTTAGAAAAAATGGGAAATCAAGGTAAATGTATACTTTTTTGGGACATTTTCAATCCGTCTATGCTTAAATCCGTGTATAAAAAAATCCATGTATAAGAAGGGCCGACTGTACTCCAGAGGACAGGGTCAACATTCAAGATGATCTTAAATAGATTGGAAAGCTGGCCCAAGGCTAACAAAATGAATTTCAATATGGAGAAGTGTAAGTTACTGCACTTAGGGCAGAAAAATGAAATGTAATGGGGACACCTGGCTTAATGAGAGAGTTATCCGTGTGAAAGGGATCTGGGTGTCCACACAGACCACAAGTTGAACATGAGACAAGAGTGCCGCTTCCAGTCCAGTAAAGCTTCCTTGCAGGACACTCTGCCAACTCTGCAGCTGGGGAAAAGGACCTAGTTTTCATATCTATACAACCCAAATGCCAACAGATGACCCGAAATGCCTAAGGGCCCTGACATGTGCAGAAAGTGTGCAGCCATCCCTTTGTGTGTGTGTGTTTGTGTGTGTGCAGATATGTGTCCCCACATGTAGGTAAGGAAGCTGGTTATCTACATATATACCTACATGTTTATGTTGGACATACATATCTCCATGTGTATACGCATAACAATTGTACTTAGGCTGCATTGACTGGTGAGGCTTGTGGCACTTTCACCACTTGCCAACCTTGCACTTAGCAATAAGGATGTTAATGGTGTCTACTTACAGTCCGCTTGTCTTGGGGTGGTGCTCTCCAGGCTCTGGATCCGCCGTTCCAACTCTGCAACTGGGGAAAAAGGACCCAGGATTAATAACCATACAACCCAAATGCCAGCAGATGCCCCAAAATGTCTAAGGGGACCCTGACATGTGGATATACGTGTCCCTATCTGTACGCATAATAATGGTACTTAGGCTGCATTGACTGGTGAGGCTTGTGGCACTTTCACCACTTGCCAACCTTGCAGAAAGCAATAAGGATGTTAATGGTGTCTACTTACAGTCCGCTTGTCTTGTGGCGGTGAGCTCCAGGCTCTGGACCCGCCGTTCCAACTCTGCAACTGGGGAAAAAGGACCCAGGATTAATAACCATACAACCCAAATGCCAACAGATGCCCCAAAGTGCCTAAGGGCCCTGACATGTGCAGAAAGTGTGCAGCCGTCCCTTTGTGTGTGTTTGTGTGTGTGCAGATATGTGTCCCCACGTGTAGGTAAGGAAGCTGGTTATCTACATATATACCTACATGTTTATGTTGGCCATACATGTCTCCATGGGTATACGCATAATAAGTTTACTTTGGCTGCACTGACTGGTTAGGATTGTGGTGCTTTCATAACTTGCCAACCTTGCAGAAGGCCATGAGGATGTGAATGGTGTCTCCTTCCAGGCTTCTGGTGAAGGGCCCTCCCTCGCCAGCCTGGTCTTCCAATCTTTAAAAAAGGGCGAAGATCTGACCTGGCCATTTACAGACCCATCCGTCTATTAAATACAACTAGTAAGCTGCACGCAAACCACCTTTTAGAGGAATGATTCTGCTGGATAGAAGATGGGCTCTTCTTCAGTGCGCCAGAGTCTTATAGTGAAACAGCTACTAGCAAAATACGCATTTTTTGTGCAAGGGACATTGTATGCATCCTTTATGGATTTTAAACCTGCCTTTGACACCATTCCAAGAGGCAGGTTATGGCAAACACTGGAGGCCACTAATATTGATAGGCGCCTACTAACTCTTATACAAAGCCTTTTCAACCAAACCTGCTTGGGAGTAAGATGTGATCAAGAAGGCCATTTGACAGATGTGATACCCAGATATAAAGGGGTAAACCCGGGTTGTGTTTTGGCTCCTGCCCTATTCAATCCGTGCATTGATTCACAGGCCAGAATATTGTCTGGAGAGAACTGGCAGGGAGACCTATTTCCAGACTCCTTTATGCAGAGCATGCCATGCTCTTGCCTTTAACCTGTGAAGGACTGAGAAAAAAGGTTAATAATAACAACAACAACAACAACAACAACCACCACCCTGGGAACCTATCGTAACACAGAACAATTAACCATTAATTAGGAAAAACCTCACGTTCTCATTTCTACTCAGGAAAAGGGTAAACCTTGTTGGCAAGTGAATGGCTCGGAACTTGAACAGGTTAAATCAGGGGTAGGCAACCCTTTTGAGCCGGGGGCCGGGTTGCTGCCCCTCAGACAACGGGGGGTCTGAAGCCAAAAAATAAATAATTAAATATATTTTTTTTAAAAAATTAAATAAATAAATGAACCGGGACAAATGTAGGACAACATAAGTACGGACTGAAAGAGAACTGTAATTGGGCTGAGAGTCTGTAACCGTCCTGCTATCTTGTTCTGATTTATGCACGTGTGCGTCTGCATGAATGCTATCTTCTCCGGACGTATGCACTGACATCTTCACAGGATTATCATTCTCGTGGATATTAATACCTGCAGGATCCTTCTCGCTGTACTATGATCTCAGGCTGTGCTCAACAGGTGTATTAGGTTTGAGACTGGGAAAGGGATCTAGAGCTCCCTCCTGCTAACTCAGAACAGGGCTTGTATCTACATGTGGGACATCCAAGTTCTCTGTAAGAAGGGATGTACTTTGGAGCATTTTTACCAAAATCCTTCTCATTAAAATCTCCAATTTGTTTGTCTATCTATATAACTTTGTTCTGTAGGTCCCCCACAAGGTCCAAATTGGATAACAACTCAATTACTATGACTGGATGTCCCAACATATCTTGTGTTATATATTTTTCAAAGCAGTAAAATCAGGTATTTCTGCATCATGTGCTACCTATTATATGGTCCCTGAGATATATATATATATATATATATCTTGTTGACATGTGATTCCTACTCATTGTATTTTTTCAGCCATTCCTGACCACTGAGGAAGACTTCAAGTTGAAACACGTTTGGTCTATGTTGACTTAGTTTTAAGTTGTAATGGGCATACTGTGCTATCCCCTTCATTTACTCTCTGGGAGGTGTTAAGAAATCCATTTGTATTTGTATATGCATTACGACTCTGTTTGTTTGACACCCCCATATACCTAATCATTTGGAATTTGCAGTTCATAAGCCTAGTACATATTTGTCTGCCGGATTGCATACATTTTATCTTTTTCTATTCTTCCTGCTTTCTACCATTTCACTTTGTTTTAATAAAGCTACTGTGCTTCTAGTTTTTCCCCCCTAGACTTTTTTGCTTTTCAACTTCATATGTACCCTTCTCTTCCAATTCCGATGCCCGAAGCATTTGCGCTGGAGGTGATCTGGCCGAACCAGGCGACTGCTCCTCAAAGGAGACGGAGGGCGAGGTGCGTTGTGCTTGCTTCCTCCTCCTGGTCCTCGCAGCAACTGGAAATGGCAGAAGGACCAAGTTAAAACTGGACAGACAAGACACAGGGCTGGAAAGGGCCTGGAGGAGAGGGACAAGGGTCAGGGTCCCAGCTGCCCACAGCGACTCTTTCGACACATAGAAAGATGGCGCCTTTACCAAAAGAGCAGCATTCCTTGAAGAACAACAAGAAGAAGAAGAATAACACAGCGCAGACATGGCAGGGGCCTTTGTCCGGACGGAAGGAGGACATAAAAATACAACTTTTGCAGTATCGGGAGCCATCCCACCCCACCAAGCAATTAAGCCATATATATTTGGATAAGAATCCTCCCCGCGTTTTGTCTTAGACCAGGGGTGGCAAACCTATGGCACATGTGCCAAAGGTGGAACTCAGGGCCCTCTCTGTGGGTATGCGCCCCATCGTCCCAACACAGAGTTTGTCACTAGAAAGCCAGAGGGATATGGCATTTTGCAATAAATATGTGGGTTTGGGGTTGCAGCTCTGGCCCTTGGTCTCTGAAAGGTTCGCCATCCCTGTCTTAGAGGACAATGATGCCATGCTGAATGTCCTCCAATCCTGGATTCTCCCAGCGGATTCCTTGAGGACAGAGATGTCCCCAGGCCAACGGTCTCAAACAACGGCACCTTTAAGCTTGAGCTTACAAGAACATCTCTTCTTCTAGGCAGAGGCACATACAAACATATCCCTATGTCCCATGCACAAATACAATGGTCTAACCATATAAATATCTATCTCTAACAACCACCAGTTGATATCTCCATATGAACCTAACCCATTAAACCTAAGACCATATTCTTATATCCCATCAATGGGCTAACAAAAGACATATAAAGCAATAAGGACAATAACATCAACAACCCTCAATGTTCCCAGAAGCTAGCTTTAAAGAGCCAAGTCTCCGCAAACGCCTCTCCACATTCCCGCCAGTCTTCGTTGTCATCCCTTCCATCGTCTTCTAGCACATTCTATGAAACACACAGCGTATATTTTAAACAAGTAGAAAGCCCATCTTTTTTATATCAGACCCGAAACACATAAAACCCTTATGGCAGGAATCCCAACATGGAAGGAGAAACGCTTGGACGTACCTTCAGGGCAGTGCTCCTTCCCACAAACGGAGTGGCTGAGATGGAGCCCCTGGATGCTCCGCAATCCCACTGAGAAGGAGGCCGAGTTCCCTGGTTTGCCAATATTCAGCCATCTTGGTCCACTGCCCACAGATGTGAGGCTCCACGCAAGTGTTTATATCCTCCTTGGGTCTGAATTTCCCGAGGAGGCCTGCCTCCCTTTCTGAATGGGGGAAGGAGAGGCAGGGTGGCCTAGTGGTTAGAGCAATGGGGGGGGGTGAAGGTGGGGGAAATGGAGGAATGGGCAAATCTACAGGAGAGGAAGGTAGCAAAGGCTGTCTCAGGGAGGGACTAAGAGAGAGTTTGATGCAGAAGAATGGATGCAAACCGCAGGAAAAGAGATTCCACTAAACATTAGGAGGAACTTCCTGAGAGTAAGGACTGTTTGACAGTGGAACACACTCCTTCCTCAATGGACCTTTTGGTGAGTTCTCTTTAAGCAGAGGCTGGATGGCCATCTGTCAATAGGGATGCTTTGATGGAGAGTTCCTGCATGGCAGAAGGAGGATGGGGTTGGACTGGATCAGGGCCCTTTTGGGGGTCTCTTCCAACTTCTATGATTCTAGGGTTCCACAAAGAGGGCCAAGAGAGGGGCCCACAAAGGACTTCCTTCCCCATTCTTCTTCCCTTCACCTTCAAGCCCTTCATCTTCCTCCTCTTCTGGCCCAGGAGTTTGCCTCCCTCCAGCCCTGCCTTTCCTTGCCTTCTCCCGCTACCTCCTTCCTGGCACTGCCCTCCAAAGACCGCTCCGTCCGCGGAGGAAGAGCTGCTGTGGCTTCTGCTGCTCCGGCTGCCCTCCCTCCGCAGAGAGACCAGGGTTCAAATCGCCCCTGAAACCACTTGCTATGTCAGTTGTTCAGTGCACTCCCCCAGTTCTTCTGGTTGCAACTAACAGCTTTTGTCTGCCCTTTATCCACTGCGATGAAGAGGTTTGGGAACCTGAAAGCTAGCTTGTGATTTATTTTACTTGGTCCTAATACGTCACTTGAATTTCCATATACCTTTTCCAGTGAGCCGCCTCTAGCTTTTCGGAGCAGACTGTGAGGTGAATGTGGGCTCTGTCTGGATCTTAAAGGCATGGTTTCTGAAGAAGCTGTAGTGGGAATTTCTGGTTATAATAAAAAGCTATACAAAGATGGAGTCACTTTGGTTAGAAGAAAAATAGTGTTTTAAAATGAGGCTTGGAAGCTAGAAAAAGAAACTAAGCAAAGTAATCGGAAGTGCCTCTTGACGGAGGAGAAGAGCTGGCTGCAACAAGCACTAGCTAACAGACATACCATCCACACAACTTAGCTAAGGAGATGCAACTGTGAAGGTTAGAAGGAAAGCTGCTAGATTCCTAAGGGAGGGGTGAGGAGTGATGATGCAGTTTTAATGTATGCATATGGCAAGAATTCTGTACGTTTGGATTGTAATTAGCCCATGAGATGGGGAAGACAGCTTCTTTGTGTAATTAACTATAAAATGAGGCCATCTTGCCTGCTTCTGGGTCTCAGCTTTTTGGAACTGGAATTCCACTGAGTTCAATGTTTTCCATTGTCGACCACTGGAAATAGATGTATGGATTTTGATATTACTAGGTCCTCTTGTTAATTCCTTGCGCTGCCAAAAGAACTATATATCTCATGACAATTCTATTGCAAAGCCACTGATTGAAATCCAGGAGCTGCTGAGCCCTTTGTAGCTAAGTCCTTCGCTTTCCACTTTTTGCCTGACGGAAGAGTTCTGTATAACACCAAAGCTTGCACACAGGCTCCTTACACCAACAAGCAACAATCTGATGATTTGCTGGAAGTATGCACACAAAACCCCATAAACGTAATAGGATTGCCATAATAACTGGTCCCAGTGTCCTCCAAGTGTGAAGAAATACTAATAGAAATAGAAACAGATGTGTGTGTAGATATATATATATATATATATATATATATATATATATATATATATATATATAACTGTACATGTAGATGAATGCATAGATGTGCATAGATGTTGCCAATGTGACACTCCAAAGAAGAAGTACTTACAAGGTGGTGAGAAGGACAATGGAGGTCTTGCAGTGCTTACCAACCGGACAGGCGAGACATCATCAGTATCCGCTTCTTGGGCAAAAGCGGAAACAAGGGTCAATGTGAATTTGTAACCTAGGCCCCTGCGCAACTGGCACATCTACTTTTCCGGATAGAATATGAGTGTCTAGTGTACCCCTCCATTTTGCTTTCTCCCTACCCTTCAGCCTTGGACACTTTGGGCTCAGGTGTCCCCAGGGCCGGACCTGATCATTTATTAAGCCAGCGCCAAGAAAAGGAGTTCCTGCATGGCACATGAAGGCCAGACTAAATTGAAAGTAGGTGTCCCAAAAACTCTGCCCACATTGCCACATGGAAGAACCCTTGTGGCATCCCCAAACCGCCTAAGAAGTGCCATCCAAAGGAAGGCACATACCCTGCTCCTGGGGTGCCCTTCGTTCACCAGGTGATGACTCAGTTGTACTTTTACTTGTCCTCCTATTCCTCCTCTTGCTCTTCCTCTTTCTTTTCTTTTGTCCTGCACCTGCAATTAGAATGGGAACAATGGTTACCATGGCTACATCCCTTCCTTGGGGATTAAAAAGGACCCGGTGGGCTAGTCCTCAGAGGACACCAAAGTACAGCCCTCTCTGATCAACCCTCCAAAGAAAACCCTTGGGTCAAGTCACACTCTCTCAGCCTCAGAGGAGCAAGATAACCGCATGCACGCCCTCTGTGCCAGGAGGTCCGGCAGCCAGGGCCTTTTGGTTGGGGAGGCTGCCTGCTTTAACTCTCTGAGGCAAGGCAAAGCAAGGCAACCCCAGAAAAAAGCCCCCCCACGCTCCAGGAAGGGAGGAGGGAAAAAGAAGGAGAATAGGACAGAAGGAGAGGAGAAAGAAGGAGGAGGGGGAGGAAAAGGAGAAAGGGAAGCAGAAAAAGAAGGCGAGGACTGGAAGGCCAAGGAGAAAGGAGGACGCGGAGGAGGAGAAATAAGGAGAACAAGAAGGATAGGACCAAGGAAACCCCACTAGGATAGGGTCGCCTTGGTCCAAAATGACTTGAAAGGGAACCACCGAGGGATTGAGGAAGGAACTGGTTCCACGAAGAAGAAGAAGCGGGCAAGAGGGGCCTGGGCTCCAGCCCTGGATTTGCCAGGAAGACCCCTTGACAGGTTCCCCTTAGGATTGCCTTTAAAGGGCAGAGGGTCCTCTGAGATGATGGGGGGAGAGGGCATCTGACTGGGCACCTATTCTCCTTTCCACCTCCTTCAGGGGTGTGAGGGATGCCAACTCCGACATGTAAAATGAAACCAGGCATCCAGGGAGAGCGCAGTCGCTCAAAAACTGGGAATGTCCCAGCTAAACACAGGATGTGGCAACTCTAGTCAGACTAGATTGCCAGTTGGTGTCCCAAAAACACTGCCCGCATTGCCACATGGAAGAACCCTTGTGGCATCAAGCCGCTGGCCACTCCTTCCGACTCAAGGCCACAGACGTTGGGGGACGGTGAGTAAGTTGGGGAGAGGCAGGTGGCCTCCGTTTAATAGGAAACAGCTGACATTCCGCCCGTGGTGCGGAGTATACACGCTGCCAAGGCTTTCCTTGGGGAGGGTTCGCTACAGAGGGCTTGCCTTTGCCATCCTCTGAGGCTGAAGAAGTGCGGCTTCTTGTTCCAAAGGGTTTTCTGGGCAGATGGTCTTCATTGGCCTTTGGCCTTCCTCAAGGCGAGGAGAGTGTGACAAGTCCCATCACTCTCTAGCCCTGAGGGGTCCAAGGGTGTAAAGCAACACGGGCTCTCCATGTGATAGCAGCCTGAAATGAAGGGATGGAGAGAGTTGTTGTGAGATATTTAAGCCTTCTCTGTCAGAGAGCTCTATCCACTCAGGACCCCTTCCCTCTGGACTACATCCCCCAGAATCCCCTGTCAGAAATGGCTCCAAAGAGCAGTTCTGAGTGTTGCATTCATCCGGAAGAGAAGGCATTGCTCATCCCGCTCAGGGCCTTCCTCTCAGGCTGCATCCCCCAGAATCCCCGGGTCAGAATGGGTCCCAAAGAGGGGATTCTGGGTGGTTGCATTCATCCCTGAAGAGAAGGCATTGCGCATCCCTCAGGATTCCTTCCTCTCAGGCGTGCATCCCCCCAGAAATCCCCCTGGTCAGAATGGGTCAAACAGAGGGGATTCTGGGGAGTTGCAATTCATCCCTGAAGAGAAGGCATTGAGCTCATTCCGCTCAGATTCCTTCCTCTCCTCTGAGGCTGACCCCCAGAAGGCCCCTGGTCAGAATGGATCAAAAGAGAGGATTCTGGTGTTGCAGTTCATCCCTGAACAGAAGGCATTGCTCAGTCCACTCAGGATTCTCTTCCTCTCAGGCTGCATCCCCAGAATCCCCTGGTCAGAATGGATCCAAAGAGAGGAATTCTGGTGTGTGCATTCATCCCTGAAGAGAAGGCCATTGCTCATCCTCTCAGGATGCCTTCCTCTCAGCTGCACCCCCAGAATCCCCTGGGGTCAGAATGGATCCAAAGAGAGATGCTGGGTGTTGCAGTTCATCCCTGAAGAGAAGGCATTGCCTCATCCGCTCAGGATGCCTTCCTCTCAGGCTGCATCCCCCAGAATCCCCTGGTCTGAATGGGGCCAAAGAGGGGATTCTGGGTGTTGCAGATTCATCCCTGAGAGAAGGCATTGCTCATACCACTCAGGATTTCCTTCCTCTCAGGCTGCATCCCCCAGAATCCCCTGGTCAGATGGGTCCAAAGAGGGGATTCTGGGTGTTGCATTCATCCCTGAAGAGAAGCTTGCTCATTCCCTCAGGATTCCGTCCTCCTCTCAGGCTGCATCCCCCAGATCCCCGGTCAGAATGGGTCCAAAGAGGGGATTCTGGGGGTTGCTTCATCCTGAAGGAGGCATTGCTCATCCCTCAGAGTCCTTCCTCTCAGGCTGCATCCCCAGAATCCTCCGGTCAGATGGTCCAAAGGGGGATTCTGGGTGTTGCAATTCACCGGAAGAGAAGGCATTGCTCATCCGCTCAGGATTCCTTCCTCTCGGCTGCATCCCCCAGATCCCCTGGTCAGTTGGGTCCAAAGAGGTTCGGGGTGTTGCATTCATCCCTGAAGAGAAGGCATTGCTCATCCACTCAGGACTCCTTCCTCAGGGACTGCATCCCCCAGAATCCCCTGGTCAGAAGGGCTCTAAAGAGCAATTTTAGGCTGCATCAATAAAAGTATAGTGTCCAGATCAGGAGAAGTATAGTGCCTCTGTATTCTGCTCTGGTCAGGCCCCACCTGGAATAGTATTGTGTGCAGTCTGGGCCCACAATTCAAAAAGGACATTGAGAAACTGGACCATGTGTCCAGAGGAAGGCGACAAAATGGTGAAGGGTCTGGAAACCTTGCCCTATGAGGAATGACTTAGGGAGCTGGGGAGTGTTTAGCCTGAAGAAGAGAAGGTAAAGAGGTGATATGAAGCCCTGTTTAATATTGAAGGGAGGTCATGTTGAGGAGGGAACAACTTGTTTTCTGCTGCTCCAGAGAACAGGACCCAATGGAGCAATGGATGCAAGCTCCAGGAAAAGAGATTCCACCTGAACATTAGGAGGAACTTCCTGAGAGTAAGGGCTTGTTCGATAGTGGAATGCATTCCTTCCTCTCTCGGAGGGTGAGAGAGTCTCCTTCCTTGGAGGTCTTTAAACAGAGGCTGGATGGCCATCTGTCAGGGATGCTTTGATTTGGATTTCCTGCATGGCAGAGAAGGGGGTTGGACTGGATCAGGGCCCTAGTGGTCTCTTCCAACTCTATGATTCTATGATCCTGCCGGGTTCCATGCTCTGGAGCCTGGGATTGGTATTTGTTGTGCCTCCATTGCTCTCGGACTGAGAAAGGCGAATCTCCTCCAAAAACCCAAATCCCAGGATTCCGTAGCATGGAGCCAGGGCAGTTAAAGCGGTATCGAATTGCATTATTTCTGCGTGTAGATGCAGCCCATGAAACAAAAAATGTATTTTATTCTACCCCGCCTCTTCTGTTTGTGGATCGAGGTGGAAATGGCTCCAGGGCGGGAAGGAAAGACACTTAGTAGGCTCACCATTTACAGTGCTTTAGAAATAAACTATAACATAATCATAATCATCATAATAGCCCCAAGAGTGGCCAAGGCACACCTCTCAGCCTCAGCGGAAGGCCATCCCAAAGCGTCTCTGAACTCCATATTGCCAGGAAAAAACCCCATTCGAGGGTTCAACTCAGGGCAGGGCAGACCTCCTCCTCCTCCAGACAGGTCCTCCAGGAGGTTTTCTAAAACATCCTCCATTTGGAGGCATGACTAAGAAGCAGGCGTGGAGCTTTTCTGGAGTCCTGTCCTCCCTTTTTCTTGAGTGTCCATTTCCATTTTGTGGTGCCTTCCTTTGCGGTGAAGACATTTGGGAAGAAGACCATCTATTAAAGTGGATTGTTGGAGCCAGTGTGGATAGTTGTTTGAGCGTTGGACTATGGCTCTGGGTTCAAATCCTAGCTCTGCCATGGAAACCCACTGGGTGGGGCATCACACTCTCTCAGCCGCAAGGAAGGCCATGGCAAGACTTTCTAACAGTGCTCTCTCTTGGCAAGAAGAGAGGGAGGAGGAAGGCAGGCAGTGGAAAGGGGAAGGAAAGAAGACAAAGTGAAGTAAGGGGGAAAGGTAGGAAAGAAGGAAGGACTATGAGGGAGGAGGGAGGAAGGAGTAGTGAAGGACAGGAGGAAAGAAAGAGGGGGAGCCCACCCAAACTCCAACTCCCAGAATTCCATAGTCTTATTCTCCAGTGTAGCTACAGCACAGGATTTGGCAGAGCACAGCAAACTTCTTCCTCCCGTCCCTTTTGCAAAGGCAGCCTGAAAAAATGCCAGGGCTGGGGCCTGCTGGCAGCACCATAGCAAGCAGCTCTCTCTCCTGCTGCTCCCCTCCACAGGCTCCAGGAGGCTGGCTGCTCCGCTCCCCTCATCCTCCCAACTCCAGCCTCTCTCTCTCGCTGGCCTCCTGCCTTGCCGCGCCCCGCTGGCCGCCCTCTGCAGCTTGCGCCCCTAGGCAGTGGCCTACCTGGCCTACATGGACGGGTCGGCCCTTTGAGGATGCCAGGGAGCAAGTCCCCCCTTTCTCTTTTCCTCCCCTTCCCCTTGACTGCAAGGCAAGCGTCTCTGCCAACTCAAAAGCATCCCTGCCCCGGGTGGTTTTAACCTTTCCTTCCCGGCAAAAGACGTCTCTCTTGCCTCTCCTTTCCCCCCAAATGAACCTGAGGAGCCTTGGCAATGGCACTGAAGGCAGAGCAGCCCCCTCCCCTTTTCCTCTTCTTCCCCTCCTCTTTCCCCTTCCTGAGGTAAATGCTCGACCCCTTTCTGTGTCGGGGGGGGGGGGCTTTTAGCCCCTCAAAATGGTGGTCTGGACCCCCCCTTCCCAAAATCCTGGCTACTTCTCTCCTAGCACAGCCAGGCAGTCAAAGGGGTGTCAACTGGATTATTTCTGCAGTGCAGATGCAGCCAAACACGTTTCTATTGGGCACAAAGCTTCCTGGACCCGCTTCATGCCAAAAGAAATACCTTGAAAGATTAGAAGGAATCACGATTCTTTGGATGGTTCAGTGGTCATTTGGAGATTGAAATCAGTGACAACTATTATTTATCATTATGTTTTACGTTTGTTTGCCAAAGATCTGCAAGATTAACATTTTGGAGAGTTTCCGGGGATTTGGTAAAACATGCGGCGGAATGTCTTTTCAGCCTTGTGGGCAAAACTGATGCGCTCACCCTTTTGTTGTTGTTGGGCAATTGAAGATGGCTGTGTGGGACGACGGAGAGACGAGACGAGCGCTGAGGAGCCTGGCAAATTCAGATGAGGCGCTCAGGGTACTCATGGGCTCAAAGAACCAGCCCAACGAGCACTTCTACGCCAGCGCTGCGCAGGCCCTTAGGGACAACAACTACAACCGGACCGCAAACCAGTGCCGCTGAGATTTAAAAAAAAAAGGCCAATTTTATGAGGCACTGAAGAAATTTGGGGGCGACCCCCTCAAGGTCAAAAGCCACTCTTCTTTGACCTGATGAGGGAGCTGTGGCAGCAAGCGGGAGCCCGGGCCACAGACAAGACGTAAGTCTACCTGCGCACCATTGGAGCGCATGCTTCTTCTCCTGCTCCTCAGAAATATGGCCGTTCATCCCTCTTCCCGTTGTAATTGCAGGCAGAGAAGAAGAGACTAGACAGAGGGGAGGAGGAGGACCGCTGGGACTCAAAGTACACCAGAGTCACACCTGGGGAAGGAATGGCACCCCAGGAGCAGGGTAGTACCCCCCTTTGCATGGCACCTTAGGAGGTTTTGGGATCC